>NW_020455528.1:483744-551214 GCF_003342845.1 Nothoprocta perdicaria | reverse complement strand
CGCTCGCCGCTGAGCCCCGCCGCGCCGCGATGCTCTCGCCCGAGCGCCACCGCCACCACCCGCACCCGCCCGCGCCGCCGCCGCCGCAGCACCAGCACCACCCGCCGCAGCCCAACCATGTCGTGGCCACCATCGAGAACCTGCCGGCGGAGGGCGGCAGCGGCGGCCGCGGCGGCGGCATCGCCGCCTCCTCCTTCAGCGTGCGCCAGCGCCTCAGGAAAGTGCTGAACAGGTGAGCGCGGAGCGCCCGCGCGGCAGGGGCGGCCGTTACCCGGCGGCCGTTACCCGGCGGCGGCGGCCGTTACCCGGCGGCCGTTACCCGGCGGCCGTTACCGCGCGGCGTGAGGCGGGGGCGGCGGCGCCTCCGCGCCCACGGGGAGCGAGGCGGGAGCCCCGCGGGAGGCAGGGGGCGGCCCGGGGGGTCAGCGCCGCCGCTGAGGGGGCGGCGGGAGCCTCCGCGCTGCCTCCGCCGGGCTCCGCGCCCACCTGCGGGCGGGAGGCAGCCCCGGGGCCGGGCGGGTGCCGGTGCCGCCCGGCCGCGTCCAGGGCGAAGGCGGCGCTGGCGCTGCGAGCGCGGAGATGCCGAAGCTGCGGCGGGGGGTCGGCAGAGGGGGCTTCACCCCCAAACCCCGGAACCATCTTAAGTTCTCTGTGCTCTTCCCCTCTGCGAGCTACTTGTTCGTCAGGGCTGAGCGGGGGGGCTTCCCGCTTCCCACAAGATACTGTCTAACCAGAGCCTAACTGGTTGCGCCTCCCCAGAAGGAGCCGCAAAACTCCGATGTGAAAAGCCAGCCGAAGCCATCGCTTTGGCATCGTAAGTTTTCACTTGCTAAATAGACCTCAACAGAAGAGTTGCAGCATTCTAAGCACCAGCGGGCTGTTGCGTATCAGTGTCCCCACCTTTGCTGCCCTCCTCTTTTTTTTTTTTTTACCTTAGCTGTAGGTACCTTAGCTGAGGTACTAAGAAAAAAAAATCAGCTTTTATCTGGGTAAATACTGGTTTCGAGAATGGAGCTCCTTAATTCTTTCAAGCTTTGAAGCATTAGGAGCCTGCCATTGTTACCATCAATTCCTGAAGGCATTTGTGCCCACATCATTGCCGCTGTACGCAGCTAGCTGTCACTGTTGTAGGAGGATCTCAAAAGCATCGGCCAGGGAGGAAATATTTATGTTTAGTTCGTATATGAAATGTTGGAGAATGGTTGAAAAAAGTAAGGTCCGTTTCGGCTCAAACAAACTGAATTTTCTTGTGTCTGTGTGTAGCACAATTCCCTCCTAGTGTTAGGGGAGGTGTACTGTGTAGTTCTGAAATCCTGCCCCCTTCTGCTCGGTCCTGCCGAGCTCTCGCAGCCTCGAAATAAGGCATTAGAGAAAAGGAGCCTCTCGGGACAGCCAGAGATGCATGAGGGTAGCCAGTAGATCAGATGCCGGAGCAAGAAGTACCCCTACTCAAGGGCAGTAATAGCAGTCTCTGGGGGACAATCAAATTGGCCATGCTCTTGGTGGCTAGAAGTGTTGTATTTGTTAATCTGATTCAAGTACTAATCATGCTTATGCATAAATATAATTCTCAGCCATACATCAAGAGCCAAAACAATATTTACTGTTAGAAGTATATGGTTGAAATGACAATATATAGGGTTTTATTTATTTATCTGTTAAGGGAGGAAGAGTATAGAAATGGGTCTGATGAGTAAGAAACTCAAATGCTTCTTCTGACTGATTCTGAAAACTGAATATGAAAACTAAATCTTGTGCATGAGTGTGTTGGTTTTGTCTCCCCAAATATTAAACAGAGACAAATGTTGCCCAATTTAAGCAATTTATGGAGCAGAATTCTCCTGTGGGGGAGCAGGTTCAAGATAACCTGTATCCAAGAAATCCTTAGCCTATCCAGAGTTTCTGTCATGGGCATTTTTTGAGGTTAGATGACCTTCTGCTTTACATAGGTGCCGAGGACTTAGCTCTGTGCGATATTGTGGCTTCCATATGAACATTTCTGCTGATACCACATAATCGATCTTGACAGCAGGCTTAAGTTTCAATCAAGTACAGCAAAAACAGTATGTAAATATAAAAGGGAAAGGAAGAAATATCCATGAAAGACATATAAAGAAGTAGGAAATAGTGTTGATGTCTTTCCTTGTTAGTCTTTTTCTACTGGAAATGGAGCACTTGCTTGAAAAACCTTTATTTATGAAAAGTTATTGATTGACTCACTCAGTTGACCTAATGTGTCCTTTTTTTTTTTTTTTTTTTTTTTTTTTCCTGGAAAACGTAGAGATTTCTAGGATAGACAGACAAAATAGTGGGCTGGGGTTACCAGGAGCCTGACTGGATTCTGGAACGGGTATGATGAGAGGAGACAGACAGCAGGAGCGTGGGGATGGACGCTGGCAGAAACTGTGCAACGTTTCTTTCTCACTTCAAGTGTAGTAGTAGTTCAGTCACCCAGGTGCCTGGTGATTCCTGAGTTGCTTTCCAAGGCTTCTTCTAGAATTACTTTACAAGCTATGGAAACTTATTTTAACGTCACCTTCCCACCTCTCTGCCATTTTCACTGAATAGGTTCCAAGGCAACACTGAAATGATGGAAGAAATCCCCCGGAGCTTTCCAGAGAGAAATAACATACTGAAAGCAGAGATGGAGGGTTTTAAAAATCTACTCTAGTGATAATAGCAAACTGCACTCTGCAAAAAGTTGGCTATAACAGAAAACCGAAGTAAAACACAAAATGGCAGGGTCAGAGTCAAGGAGGAGTGGAGATGTGCAGGGAAACTGTGGGGTTTGTGCTGCTGATGGTGAAAAGGTGCTGCTGTGCTCTGAGCAAGCTCTGTGTCATCCCTGAAGGACAGAGGATGGCTTGGGAGGGAAGTTGTGTTATGGGATAGTGTTGAGGTGAGTAGGTGCTGAAAATACATTTCTGGACCTGTTTCTCACCTATGGCCCATGGTTTCTGGCTGGGTTTCCTTGCCTCACACCCTTCTTGGGATATCTTCTCCCCTGGGGTCCCTGGCTGACCCAGCCCTCCTTTGTTGCAGGACAGAGGAAAGAGTAATTTTGACTGCTTGTTTCTTCATGGTTTCTGTGAAGCCAGAGCTCATTTCACCAACTCTGTCTGTAGGATACAGCTCGATAAGCAGCGACTCACTAGCTCCCTTGTCTCCCACTTGTAACAGGAAGCAAGAAAAAATGAGAGGCAGGGAGATGTAAAAGCTGCTCAGAGCTCTGTGATTCTTCCTGGCTCTGCTCCGGCATTTGCCATTTCAGAGGTACCTGTGGGTTGATCCAAACTTGTTCTGCCTGGCTTTATTCTCTAGAGGAGCTGGGCAGGGAATAAATACTGGGAATAGGTTGCTGTGTGAGTCAAGAAAGAAAATTGACTTTTTGCAAGAAAAAGAAGTGAATATCTTTAGATTCTCTGACAAAGGCTCTAAAGGATTTTTTTTTTAAACCTAGGTAAATTGGATTGTCCTTGGAAACCAAAAATTCTCCAGCCAAATCAATGGACTTGGTTCTCTGAAGTGACTAAGCCCCTAATACTGTAGAGCTTCTGCCTGATGAGGACTTTTCTAGATAGCACATACACTTTCTAGCTTACTAGCTGGATAGAACATGCATTTTCTGGGCTTACTCCTGCCTGCCTGTGGTGCTTGCATTGAGAATACTGCTCGCAGTATCTGGCCATGGCTTGTGGTGGTGGTTGAAAGATCCCTTCGTGAGCTCTTCCCTGCTCCCTGTAAATGGTACTCTGCGTTTGTCAAAAGTTGCCTAAGAAAACATGTCAGAGGAGTAGAAACGTAGCCAACTTGATTTCAGAAAATGGAATAAGAGTAATTTTAGGCACTGGCTCCCATGCCATTTTTTAAGCAGCTTTACAATTATGTGCTGTGCTCCCATTAATTGTGGAAGGCTTTTCTTCAGCAGTGTGAGGCTGTTTCTACTTCCTGGCCGGATAAGTTGGTATCTTGGACAAATTGCAGCCTCATGCATAAAACCAGTGTGTGGTCTAATTACCACTCTCTTTCAAAGAAAAAGAAAGAAAAAATAATATTATTAAAACAAATCCATTCATTAAACAAGAAAGTGATTAATTTTGTTGCCAAAGTGAACAAAACAAAATGAATAAAACCAATTTGGATTTCATTTGATCTTCATTGTCAGAAACCCCAGCTGTTTGCGTACAGATTGAGTAAAATTTTTGCTCTCTTAATATGTTACCAGCCTAATTCACCCCTTAATGGAGTAATGGAGCTCCCTTCTATTGGAGTTGAGGAAGAATTCAGCCCACTAGGCAATTAACTTTACCTGTGTGTCAAGGCTACTAGGCTTTCAGAGGCGAGAGCTGTTTATCTTACACTGCAAGTGTATAACCCAATGAAGCTGTGTTTTTAGTGGTTTTGTTTTTTCAAATAATGCATATCCACAGGGTGGATCAGTAAGAGGGATTTTATGTACTAAAAAGACCTTGAAAATGGGTAATAATGAAATTGAGGCAACATATTTCTCTGCCCCAAAGCAGTAGCGTTTTTAAGTCAACTCATCAGAGATTCAAACTATTTAGTTTGTTTGCGGCATTTCTTCTTTAATGAAGAGCGACTTAATGATCAAATATATCACTTCTAGAATCCCCTAAAGACTGAGTATTCATAACCTTCAGTTGCTCTGCTCTCTTCTTCAGAACAGAAGTATTGGCTTCCTTTGAGGTTTTTATTCTTTAAAATTACAGACAGCTACTAAAGTCCACCCAGAATAACAGTAACTGTAGAAGAATGACTCAGAGTTCCATTTCAGTTAGCTGTAGTTCTCCATTTAGGTAAAAATGCTTGTAATGTTTCCAAGCAAGTAAAGGAAAAGGAGCATTTTGAGCGCAGATCAACCACGTTGGTTGGCTTTCTCATAGCTGTTATCGTCATTCTTTCTGGGGTGGGGTGGGGAGGAAGCGTCAGATCTGTCCATATGAAAACACTTCTACAGATTTTGTATGTACATGTGGGTGAGTAAACTGCTAAGAAAATATTTGCAATTGAAAAAGGAATTTCTTTCTTCCAGGTATCTGAGATGATAGAAATTGGCTGTGTTATGGTTATGCTGTGATTTTTTTGCCGTCTGTTTTTACTGTCCAGATGTTGTGAATTGGAAGGGGTGAAGATTTCTTTTTTTTTTCTGGTGGCATGAAACAGTATAAAATTCACCTGATAAAAGGCTGTCCACTGCTCTCCTTTGTTCGTTACCTGTAATGTTCATTCCTCCTGTTTATTATCTGTTTACCTGTAACACCACTGTGAAAGCAGGTGGCCTTTGTGAATTAGTTAAGGTTCCCAATAATTCGTGTGCCTAAGGGAAATATCTCTAGGACAGGAGAGAAAGGTGGCTTTCCCTTTCCCCTCCAAACCAGTTATTTCAGGGAGTGCACACTTATGGGCAGTCCACCATACGTTTTTCAAATGTTTTAATTTAGGAGTGACGATAACATAAAGCTTTCACTCTGGCAGTGCCTCGAGTGCTGAAAGTCTTCAGTGTAGTTTCAGAGTCTGCCTGAGCATGGCTTCATAACAGGTTTTGGAGCCAATGTCCTAAAACCGTTGCCTTTCTTTTCTTCCTGTGAATTTGCAAGATGCAAACACTGTCAGTTCTATCCTGAAATAGGAATTGCCCGGCTATGGTGATTTAATGCGGTAAGTGCATTGCACTTCAAAACCAAAACTCAGAGTGATTGGGAGAAGCCTTTTCCTAGGAGAGGTAATCTGGCAAGGCAAACCGTGTGACTCCCCTCTCTCTACCTATGGCATTCAGAAGGCTGTTACTTATAGGGTGCCTGTTTAAGTGGGAATTTTTGACATTGGCTGTACTGGGCTTTGGGAAGAGGTTACTGCCTCTTGAACTAAGGGAGTTTCAAAAGAGCAGCGCTGTAAATAGCTCCATAGAGAGAGCTGGAGGAATGGACAGAGTGGCTCTTATAGGCTGGCCAGAGCAGCTTTAATGTGCTAATGAGGGGAAGGGCAGATGCCAGCAGCGATCAGAAGGTTCTTTGTGGCTCTGTGTCTTTGGAGATGGCTGCAGGCTCTGTCCTTATCGCTCCTGTTTCTGCCGGCCGAGAGAAACACTGGGGCTATTACTGAGGTGGTCCCTTCCTTTAAGCCAGCAGATAGCCTTGCAAATGAGCACTTGAATACTGATTGGGCAGCATTACCAAGAAAGCTTAGGAAAAGGAACCTGCAAGGAAGCTCACTTTATTTATTTGTATATATGTATTTTATTTTTAAAAAAGCCCCACCCCCACATCAGAAACTCAATGCTCCAAGACTATTTTACTTGTGAATTGAGCTCAAAACAGCTGAGATCATTTGTTGCAAGAACAGTTGTATTGGAGTAGCATAAATTGCTATGACTATAAAGGATGTAAGTATTGGTGGTTGTGAAATTCATGTTGTGAACCACTTAATCTACCTGGCGCTGCTTATTTCTGTCATCTGTCTCTGGGATTTTCACTGAAAGCAGTTGTTTTTGAAGCTTTTTCTAACTTTTTTTCTCCCCTGATTTTTTTTTAAGCTTTATTACACAGCCTTTATTCATTACTGCTTTATTCTCACAGTCCTGGAATGATTGAAGCGATGGTTTTGGCTTGGGTACATCACGTTCTTGGTACTGAAGAGCAAGAGATGAAGGAAGCCTGTCCCACAGCCTGCCCGTGTGCTGTGAGAGTCCCTGTGCTGCAGCTTTCTGCTGCCCTTCTAAGGGAGAGTATTTGTTTTGGGGACATGTGCCTCAGTACATCCTGTTAGCCAAATAATTTATTGTGCTGATCCTAAATCCCTAGCACCTTAGATCTTTCTATGAAGATCTGCCCAAACACAACTTCATGTAGATGTCACTGTAAAGAAATACAGTGATGCTTCTTAAGCCAACCTTTCGTTGTGGCAGACCCAGTCATTTTGGCCCTGAATTTCATTGTCCCAATGGTTTTGTAGCCAGGTGCTTTCTAACTTTCCCTTTTCCAGTAGTGGCCTGGAGGGCCACCTTTCACCTTCAGATAGATTTGACCTGAGGAAATATGTGAGAGCCTGTCATTGCCCATCCATAGAGCTGGATGGGAAACTGAATCACAGGCAGTTCCATCTGCATGTGAGGAGGAACTTCTTCACTGTGAGGGTGACGGAGCCCTGGCACAGGCTGCCCAGGGAGGCTGTGGAGTCTCCTTCTCTGGAGGTCTTCAAACCCACCTAGATGCTGCCCTGTTCCTTGTGCTCTAGATGGCCCTGCAGGAGCAGGGAGGTTGGACTAGATGATCTCTAGAGGTCCCTTCCAACCTCAACCATTCTGTGAAATCTTCCCTTTGGGCACGTTTTTTTTTTCTTTTCACCACAAAATATAGGTGACTCAAGCCAAATCACTTGCAAGAAGGATGATTTTTTTTTTTTTTGTCAAGACCGCATATTCAGGAAAGCTTCTTGCATCTAGACTTTTCTTGTGTGGAGAACAAGCAAGACCTCACAATAATCTGACTGTACTTGCATAGGAGATGAGATTTAACTCCCGGCTTTGCCATATCCTGTAGGGCTGCTGTAGATGTGTGGACTGTGAAGTTCATTCAGGATGGAGAACTTTAACGGGTCTTGGCTTTGTCCTAATGCAAAAAGTTCTGAAATTTCAAAATTTGGTGGAAATAGATTTTTTTTTTTCCTGACACATCTCCCCAGGCATTTCAGGCCTCTGGATGCTTACTTATGAGAGCACGCTGTGCTTGAAACAGGTTGCTGGAGCTCTAGAACAGATAGACGAGGTAATTTATATCCAGTAGCAAGATATTACCTCCCAAGCCCTGAAGTTAATTGCAACCTGTAAGCCAGCATTAACTGATAATGGAATGAAAAAAAAAAAAAAAAATTGTGGTAATGGTCTGCAGTATGCGAAGCCCTCTCTGATGTTCATTTGTCAAAGCAAATGTTGCATGGATGTCCAGAAGCCTGATTTGCCGTATTTTTTTAAGCTACATTGATTTTAAAATGATGCTGTCTTCTGTGCCGCATTTGTTCTCATTACATTGTTCCATCTGGCAGGTGTTTTGATGCGACTTGCCTTTGTTTTGTTTTCCATTTGCTAGAAATAGGAAATCAATTAAGAGGGGCTAAGCATTTCCCCCCTGTGCTTGAGGAAGAGAAGCGATGAGCAGCGTTGAAGGGACATACCTGCGTTCTGTTTCCTGCTCTGGGGCCTCTTCACACATTTCATTAAAGAGCAAGAGTTTGTGGAGAACGCCACAGCCCCACACCTCTATCCAGCCTAATAACTACGGTCCTAATCCTTAATGTCCAATGTCCTGTCGGACAAAGGGGGAATTTGAGTCTGAGTGAGTGTTGTGGCTACAAGTAAAAGTGGGGGAATTTGTCTCTGCCTTTTCCTTTAAAGAAAGGAAGTAGGTGTCTTAACTCCAAGGACAGGTTCAAAACTGTGGCTTAGACAGGAGAGACCTGAAGTTAGTCACTGACCGATAGTGACCTAATGCCCGAAGAGGGATTTGGCATAAGCTGTACCCTATCTCTGGCTTTTCTGTTGTTTACCTAGATTGGGATCTTGGAGTTGTCTGCTCAGGTACCTCTGTGGCCATCCCAGGTTGCAATATTCTTCTGAGTGGCTCTTTGCTTTATTTTCCTCTTTGAGAAAACATTGTGAGATAACTGCTGGAAAACACAGAAGTTTTGTGTTTGTATGATTGCTGCATAACTGTAGTCAAGATGTCTCTCTTGATTTTTTTCTGATAACCGTTAATTTTGCTAGTGTGATTTTTTTGAGCTGTTGTCATTACTGCCCCACATTATGATTAGGGTAAACAGGGCATGGTGCCTGCACTACTCAAGTTTTATGTTGGCCACTCTGCATTGCCATAGGGCTTTGATACTGGGGCAGTATTGCTGGTGGTGCAGCTGAACATCTGCGTGTGGAGGATGTATGGCCTTAAATCTGGCTGCGCCTGGCGGGAGCAGTAATGGAGCGGCCTTGTCCAGGCTGTGGGTCTCTGCTCACAAGCTGTTCATCACAGGTCACCTGGCACTGTTTTAGAAGTTTCCTTCTAGCAGAAGTGGTTGCCACCACTAGGTATGTGCAAATTACTAGTCAGTACTTAATCTGTTTGGTGTTGGCTGATCATCTGTCCAAGGCTCTTTTCTAGGTTGCATGGAGGGTACCATGGTATGAAGGTCAATATATGAGGTGACCACCTGTGTACGTAGAGTCCCCAAGGCCTATGGGAGTCATCAGTTGAGCCAAGGAGCTTTTCTTTATCTCCTGTTTCACACCAGAGTTCAGTTAATGAAGAGAGATGTTTCATACTGATATTGTCAGAAACGATGTCATTAGTGTGGAAGGTCCGTGAGTGTAAATATTGAGATACTGAGGGCCCTGGGAATGTTCAGTTTTAGAAGCTTTTGTTTACAGGATTACCCCCAAGGAACAGAAGGGCCTTTCTCAGGTAGGTGGGGGGAAACCAGAAGGTTTTCCTTGCTCTGGTTGATAGTGATGGCTTTAACTGTATGGCTTTAACTGATGGCTTTAACTGGGAAGGGAAGAAAAACGCTGCCTGAGCAGTTGGGAAGAAGCTGCTTGCCTTGCAATGTATGCAGGAACAACATGCTGTTGTTAGCTGTTTTGATGCTTTAAGACCAAGTAATAAAATTAAAAGAATTATGCTGCAGTCATTCCAAGTCCAGATATTTTATGGAGTTTAAACATCTCTGTGTTTTCAGTGGTCTCTGTAGGCTAATTTGGGCCATTTTCCTACTGAAGTCTTTTCTTACTAGAAGCTGAGAGCAGTAATGAAACGGAGCCAATGTTTCTTTTCTGTTGCTTCTTTCCTATCTCTGCTGCTTAAATGAAATTGCCTTTGATCATGATTTAAAAAAAAGTCTTGCGAGGTCTGTAGGGACTGTCCTGGGTAGAGTGAAGATGAGGACGGAGAGCGGGCAGCAAGTAGGTTGGGAAGAGATGAGCAGTGAAATGGGAATTGCTTATTGGATGCTTATGCTTATGGGATTTGATACTTGAAGAAAATGACACCTTGTGCTGCTGCCTCCGCCCCGGGCTCTTTCATCAGAGGAGCTTTGCTTTGAGTTAGCTTTCCTCTCACCACTGTTTCTGTTGGCAGCCTGCTGCAGAAGGCCACATTCGAGTCATTTTTTCAGTCCCCTTTAGTGGAAGAAATCACCTCAGTGTGAAGAGACTCAGTAGATTGCAGAACACATGAGGAATTTAACCTAGAAGCACAGGAGCAAGGTGATGTGATGATTCTGGGAGATGTATGAAGTCACTGCTTACTGGTATTGAAAGGGAAAATTACAGGGTTTGTCTCATTTGAACAAAAGTGATTTTTTTTTTTCAGAACAGCTCTTTCATAGTGGAATGCGCTAAAGTAGCAAGACAGGTTAGTTAAGTTGAGATGCAGCGTGAGACTGTAGCTGGAGGGCTGCCGAAGTGGAGGAGTTGCATTGCCTCCATGTGAACCCACTACAGTCTCTAGGATTGAAAGTTTCTCCTGCTCTAAAGAGACTACTTGAATGAAGACGCTAAGTCCTTCTCTCATAAGTCACTTGGAAAAAAGGCTTTGTCTATGTGTGAGCGCACAACGCTTCTGAAGATGGAGCTAAAAACATTATCTCGTTTTAACATCCCCTTATAAATAAATTTTAGCACATTCAAGCTCACAGAATAATTTCTGTTAAATTTGATGTCTGAGAATTTTCATACGTATTGATTTGGTTGGTATTATTGTGTTAATGGTATTTACTATTACTCACATGAATTTATTAGATTTATTCCTATACTGTTGCAACTTATCCCAGTATTAAGACCTGTTACTAAAAGAACCCCCAGAATCAATACCAATTTGTGTTCTCATTTACAAATGGTCTTAGTATATCTAAAATACTGTTACACTTAATACCGCTTAGCTGTGATTTATTTTGAAGCATAAACACTGTCTGGCTGTTTAAAATTCGTCTCTGCTTCTTTTTAGCCTTTAATGTTCATTTCTTTTCCCCACATATGTCTTTGTTTTAGCAAAATAGCATACATCAAGCATCAAAAAAGCCCCAGCTGCGTTCTGGTCATAGGCACTAGTCAACAATTTACTGCATTTGCAAGATTAGGACTCTGAGACCTACTCTTTGATACATGTCCTGCCTTTATCCCTAGCAGGGTTCAAAGCAGGAGAGGGAACAAAAGCACAGATTTGGCTTGGAGCGGAGTCGTTCGCCAAGTGCTCTGCGTTTGCCCGCTCGCCTTGGCGAAGCGGCCGGGTGCGGCTTGATGCCCGGGAGCAGCGGCGCTCGCGCGGGCAGCCTGGCGGGCGGCGCGAGGGGGCTGCGGGTGCCCCGTGAGAGGGGCGAGTGCTGCGCGGGAGCCAGGGCAAGGGTGCTGCTGGCGCCTTGCACCCGAAGCTGCAGCATTGGGTGCCGCCCACTAAAGTCTGCGGCGTGAGGTACGGGGCCGGAACCAGGAGCAGCCAAGAGAACTCTCGGGTCGCTGATTCATGCCTGCCACAATGGACTGATTACAAGGAGAGATTAATCTTAAGGCGGCTCTAATACTGCCATTACTATTATGATGGCAGTAACTGTGATACTTGGATGTGTCATCCTTCCCTCTGATGATGAACTAGAAATGTTCTGTGACCCTCGGGAAGAGAATTATGGAGATCAGTTGACCTCAGTTCAGCCTTTAAATCCAATCTAAAGCAGCTCACCAAATGTTTCTGCAGAGAAATCTCCGGGAGCTGCAGGTGCCTGGAAATGATGTGCAGCAGTCAGGAAGATGAAGCTGCTTCAGGCCCAGGCTTCTCCGATCAGCTCTTCTTTGCTGATCTTCTCTGTCTCCAGAAAAAGTTGCAGGATCCCCGCAGCACAGAGTACTGCTAATTTAACTGCATTTTGATCTGTTCTTACTGTTGCTACTGTAGCTGCTGCCTGTGCCCTGCTATTGTTGCTAAGGTATTAAAAGCTCAAGGCTGCTAAATAAACATAACAGCATTCGCAAGACAGGCCAGGCAGATGATAAGGGAAAATGAGTGGGGGAAAACAAAAAGTCTTGCATAAAAGCACGGTACAGAAGCAGGTGTCAGAGTCAACAAGATTGGGATATGCTCTGGGAACACGGCCTGCCTGATGAAGTTGTGGGATTGGGAGCAAAGGCGCATGTTTTGGTGTGGGTCGTTTGGGCTGTGCCTGGCTGATCGTGTCCATCCGCTCTCCTGGAAACTGAGTAGCTCGGCCACCCTTTACAGTAAAGGGCAAGGGAGCTTTGTTTTTGAGATGCTTGACAGATGGTTACTGATAAATACTGTGATTTGGTAGATTCAGGAAGGGACTGTGGCTCCTGATTTACAATCCAGGATTGGACACTGATTTTTTTTTTCTCCTCTTGCTCTCTTTGGACAAATCTCTTAACCTCTCTGGGTCTGGTTCAGCATCTGTAAAATGAGAATAATTAAGCTTAACTACCTGGAAGAGTTGTTGGTTAGTTGATGCTTATAAAATGCTATACAGTGCTATAAAATACATTCAAAGTGCTAAGAAGCACCCAGAAGCATCTGGTGTGCAGGCACTGTAGTGCTGCTCTGCAGCTTTACGAGCAAATGTTTGGGGGGGTGGGGTGAGGAAATAAGCAAAATGACTAGTTTGCAAATTAATCTAGCCAAGAGGTGGCATCTTTTAAAGTCACCCAGCTTCCCTGCTCTTTGTCCTGCAAGGATACAGGGTAGGATTTCTGAGAGCGCTGCAAGTGCTGCTGTGGGCAGTGGTGGCAGCCTGAGGCACCCCTGCTCCTGCCCCAGCTGCTTGTCCCTGCTCCCGCCCCTTGGCTCCCGCCCCTTGGCTCCTGCTGACTGCGCTGGAGGGGTGGGTGTGCAAGTACGAAAGCACCACACCATAAGATCCAGGCTAACAGTGTCAATGCATAGTGTGCTGTGAGCAGTGTGTGTGTGCATGCACACACTGGCTTGTTTTAATAGGAGACTTTGTATTTAAAAAAAAAAAAAAAAAAAAAAAAAAAAAAAGAGGAAACCACTTGGTTTCTTGATCGGCCACTTCTGAGCAAATAATTACAAGTTGTTATGGGAAGAAACTGAGTTACTAGATGTGAAGATTCACCTTCCCATCCATTTCATAGGAGAGGATAAGATAAACTGAGCTAGTGCTTAGGAATGAGTTTGCTCTGAAGGCAGCTCCGTGAGCTGTGCCCCAAAGCAGAGGTCTCACTTGTGTCTCCTCTCTGTGTCCGGCCAGGTGCAGCTCTTGCTTTTGCTGGACCAGTTCTGGTTCCAGTCAGATCTCCCAGTGAACTGTTCCAGCCCTCCTTACTGGCAGAGAATTAACCTGGACAGGAAAAAAAAAAAAGTGTTTTTTTTGGGGGTTATTGTTGCTGGGTTTTGATTAA
Organism: Nothoprocta perdicaria; assembly: GCF_003342845.1. Taxonomy (NCBI): domain Eukaryota; kingdom Metazoa; phylum Chordata; class Aves; order Tinamiformes; family Tinamidae; genus Nothoprocta; species Nothoprocta perdicaria. The sequence continues at coordinate 537,788 of NW_020455528.1, read as the reverse complement.
GCTAATTCCCAGACTGATAAAAGGAAGGAGGTACTGACAAGCAGAAAAGAAGGAGGAGCTGGGCACAAGTTGATGAGAGAAATAGGGATTGGAGGAGAGAGGAAGCTGGAGAGAAGGAAGGGCAAGGACCTAACTTTCCTGGTCACACCTTCTGTGGTCACAGCTGTTCATTTGGCTCACCTATATAGTAATGTATAGTCATCTGCTTGCTGCCATAGGATCCTCAGCCTGGCCTCCCCCATGCTGTCCTGCCCTCTCTCTAATACAAAACCCAGCTGCTGAAGAGTGATGATGAGCCCAGGTGAGACCTGCTGGGTTTCAGTGGTGAGTGAACAGTCAGCAGTTGCCCAGGTCTTAAAGAAATGGGGAGAGAGGGAGGTCATGTTAGCACCCAAAGAGAGGAACAAGGTGGCATGGACGTGGACAAATGTGGAAGGATGTCCCATCAGGCCTATGAGCACTTGCTCTGTGCCACAGTTAGGGCTGGCATTGGAGGTGTAATGCAGTATGACGTGGAGATGTGTGGGCAGCTGTCTTCCTTTTACGCCAGTTTTTGGACAGGGGCTGATTTCAGTGAGTATGGCTCCTTGTGCAGAAATCTGTACAAACACGCTATATTTCCTTCCCAAAAGCTGTGCGTTTGAAGGAGTGCTCTGATCAGCAACCCCTTGGCTTAAGTTGCAGAAAGAATTTCTCAAGAATATCCACCAAAGCGCTCTCTGGGTCTACACATGGGCAGCTTTGTGCATGCATTGCTTCCTTACCCCTGCTTCCCAAATCAATCCTACATCCTGCAAGCATTCCTTTCTCCTATCAAGTTTCCTTAGGAAAGATGCTGAGCAGTTCCTGTGTATCGCTTCACAGCACTCCCCCTACTCAGGTGCAGATAAGGCTGTTGTAGTCAGAGCACCAAAAGCACAGGCGGATAGAGCTGAGGAGAAAAGCAGGTGTTGCAGAAGATAATAGACACAAAACAATGTGGTTGTGCACTGTTTCTGAAGGGAAATAACGGGATTAACAAATTCAGATAGAGAACATCACCTGTCATTCAATTCTTCATTTGATCCTATTGAAAACTGAAGTGATAACAGAAACTATAATTCAAGGCCAGAAGGCTCTTTGGATTGTGTGTTTTTTAAGAATTGAAATATTGCAATCTAACCAGTTTTTAGCAAATTTGAGATTATTTTTGAGCATCTTGCCAAGCTATTTTTTTAATGAATGGCAGTGAAGGAGCACTTTTACTTTTTTAAATCTTCGATAGGGAATTCTAGCATGTTTGACTTTCTTGACTCAAGCAGAAGAGTATTGCGTTTGTGATCATAATGTTGGCAAACTGACACAGTGAAGAACTAAATATATCTTTTCTTGTGCGCAGTAATAATCTGTCTCCTGTTGTTTCCATGCCCAAATGTGCTTCTGCGGTATAGAAATAAATGTTCCTTGTGATGGTTCCTACTTATCCCAGTTCTTTTCTGGTCCCGGTAGGTGGAGATTTCCCTGTGATTTGCAATGAGCTAATTTGTATGTGTGGATACAGAATAAGCAGACGAGCTTTTTTTACGAGCGCAGTGATGTCCTGAAAGAGACGGGTGCTGCGTCTCTTATGAAAGACCCAGAAAGTGAGTGGAGCGAAACACAAGAGCAGCAAAGGAAAAAGAAGCATAAGTAGGTTCTTAATAATAGTTCCCTATCTGAACCCCCCAAAATAAAAGATATTCCAAATTTTCTCTGCATCCAACATTTCCTCCTTCTCCCACTCCATGCAGCTGCACTCCAAAAACCACAGAGCAAACCGCGTTGCGAGATCTTTTTTTTTTTTTAAAGGAAGTCGGAGTATGGAAAGAATCTCCCATCCCAGATGAAGAGGCTCTATTATAAAGGATTAATTGCGGCCAAACAACGGGAACCCTTGAGGAGTTTGTTCCCCTTCAGAGCCGTGTGTTTCAGTAAGAGGGTACACTATCGCCACTGTATTTCGGAGCGAGCGTGGGGCACGTGACGCCGGGGTTTCCATAGCAGTTAATCACCTCTTTTAAGGAATAGCAGAGAACACAAATCCATGTAAATTACCCAGAACACTGGTTAAAGCTGCCCCGTAGGCACCTTTGTGTTTGATTTTCACCCGCAAGATTGGATGGAGATTTTTTTCCCCCTACTTGTGAAGAAAGATGGAATGAACTTGGTAGGTACTGTTTGCCCAGCTTTACCCTTTTGGGTCTTTTTCTGCTCTTGAGGGTGAGCCAGAGCCTAGCCAGGCTGCGCCTGGAGACAAAGGCAACTTTTATGACTGACAATTGCAGAATGTCCTGGGATTTGATGGGCTTCCTATTCCTGCATGTACAGGAAGTTGTGTGTGCGAAATGTAGCGCGCATCGTCTCTGGGAGATCTGGACGTGGGCTTCCTGCTATCTGAATGCTTTGCCAGAGAGTGTGTATTTGTTTATGTGTGTTTATGTATATATAACATATGTTCATGGAATGGTGGGTACTTTTGCTAGCTCTATTAGATAGTATATTGACATTCTTCAGAATGCCAAGTCACTGACTCAAACATGATGATAAAACAGACGAAATTTTGATTATTAGTAACATTAATGGCTATGAGTACTTTATTATTCCCAATGCTCAAAGATATAGGAATATCCAGTTTACTATGATTTATACCACTGGCTTGATCTATTTTTGATCTGATCTGTTCTTGATTTTCATCTTGGCTGCAGCTTCTCCTTGCTCTCTTCAGAATGAAAATGCTCTTTGTCAAGGGCCAAACGTTGAGGCCTCTTAGGCGAGGTAGTTCAGGGGGTCGTGTCTGAAACAGCCCACGTTTGCTTTCTGGTACCAGCTGGGAGGAATCTCTAGCCCTAGTCCTGTTCCCTCACTTCTCGGTGCTCTTCTGGAGGCATTTGACTGTATTGAAGCTGTCAAGCTTGAAGGCCTTGGCGGAACAACAGTGACGTGGTGCCTTTCCCCAGGGCATAGACCTGCTTAGCATGTCTCACAACAGCAGCAGGACTAATTAAAATAAATAGAAGCTCGCATTAAATTTGGTTTGGTTTCTTGGCTGAGATTGTTCTGTGTGACAGCAGTGGTTTGGAAGCGATGCCGTTGTGGCAGTACCTTCTCTGCGGCCACGTTCAGAGGTTTGAGTTGCTCTTCTGGGGTCTTGCCCTTGGCACTAGGGATATCTCAGAAGCCGAGAAGAAAATCCCATGGGATGCAGCATCCTCCCTGGTGGATGAGCAGTTTTGACTGACTTTTTATCTTGTTTTTATCTGTCAGAGCTGCTGCTGCTATGGGAGGATCTCTGTAGTGGCAGAGTGGTAATCTAGCGATACAAAGACAGAGCGAAGCTCTTCTAGCGGTAGTCCACTGTCTGACAGACAGTCCCTGCTTCTTACCTGGTTTGCTTCTGTTTCAGGAGATTTTGAATGTTTAATGAGAAACCTGGAACTAGCTTTGCAAAAGTGCATAGCTTTTATTAAAAACACAGTCTAGCAAAATGTGAAATTGTGTGATGTAGGACAAAAAGAGGCCACAAAGGCCGTAGGAGAGATGCAGAAAATGTCAGAGAGTTTCAATCTTTCATTGCTACTCAAGGAACCACGAGAGCACGCTGTTAACTTGGGTCACTGTTGAATTATGTACAGTACTGGCGTTCAGTTCTCTATTATGGCAATACTGGCTGTCTTGTAGAGTGGACTCCCTAAATAAGCTCTTTACCTGCCTGTATATAATGATCCATTGACTGACATAACTTTTAATATTAATAATGGGTTCAGCTATGTAGGTATTCCAGGTCTCCACCTGAAATTCTGGAGATGAAATGCACTAAAGCCTTTGCTCATAAAAACAAGAGTGTTTCACAACAATAACAACAAAGGGAGAAGCAATTCTCCTGACAAGTCTGTTGCCTTTCTGCACTTTTCCTAGAATCACCATCAATTGTCAGAGTAAGGATGGCCTCCTACCTAGTTTTAAATACACTGCACTGTTTACAAAAGGTAAAATACAGAGCTACCACAGTCTCTTATGAACCTAGTATTTTTGGAGCTTTTAAGTTTTAAAATTGCTCTGGAAACAATAGTAATCATCCAGGGTGGAAGGTTTTTGTTTTTGGTTTCAGATCCAAACTTGTTCACCGTACATTTCTTTTACTCTTTTGCCATTTACGTCCTTTTCACCACATCCACATTCTCTTTAACTTCAGTAAATTTCTGTTCTGTGTCTCGATTCTGTCTCTTTGGGGCATGGGTATCTTTATTGCTTAAAGAGTGGAATACAATTTCTCTCTGTCAGAGGCAGAATAGCCCTCTGCAAATGTAGTAGGTGGGTGTGATTTGTTACCCTAGTATTCATAAGAAGCCTAGAGAATCAAAAAAAGACCGAGATTCAGATTTCAGGGTATAGAAATGTACTGTGTGGCTTCTGAAAAGTGAAAACTGTTGACACACTAATATTAACTACAGCTAATTAACCTGAAATTTCAGCCTTATTTGAAATATTTGAAAGTGATTATTTTGTATGTAAAATGGAGTTCAGTGAGGTTTGTATTACGAAAAAAGACTGCAGAATTTGGCCCTACAGAAGTGAGAGAAAAATCAACAATGTCATCATGTGCAATTTCTTATGGAGGTAACAAAATTCAGAAAGGATATAATTCTTAAATGTTTCGATACCTGTATAGAGTGACAGAGCATACTCGTGAAGATTTACCAGCTTGGGTACTAAACCTGTTTGTTCATCCTGAACTGCTATTCTTGGACTGTAATAATAAATTTAACACAAGATCCATTAACATCCCAAGTAAAATATCGTGCCCGTGTACCAACTGAGTGGAATTTTGCCAGCTGATCCAAAATGCGGTTTAGTTCCAAAATGCATTCAAAGAGATTTGTGCCCTCCAATATGTCAAAGATTAATTTAGTCCCAAAACACTTGCTAGCTGTTCTATCAGATTTTTTCCTTGCTGTCTTTGCCAGAAGTTTTTGTAATCCCATCTCTTCTCTGTTACGTCCTAGCTCTGTTTTGCTTTGCCTCTTAGAAAAGAGGTTATGTGCGTTTTGGGCTATAAGGGCTGAAGGATGTGGAAGAGTATATACAAGCTCACCCATGTGCATACTCCCTTTTTATGTTTAAGGCACAAAATGAGAAATTCTTGCATATTTTCTGGACTGAATCAGAAGACGCTTGAGGCACCTCATAAAGATATCGTTAGGACCTACGTGATAAAGATTACAAAAGCTGGATAATGGAAGCAGGACCCAGCAGAGGGTCCTGTTTGAATGTGGATTAATCATTATTGGAAAAGAGAGGTATCATCTAAATGCAACTGCAGAAAGCCCTTCAGTACGTATTTGGAGGAAATAATTTTGTGCTCGTGGGAGGAAGAGGGAGACAAAGATGATGTAAAATGTTCCTTGTATATCTGGTGTCTGTGACTTGGAGCACCTTCCCAGAGCTGCGTTTCCAGAGGGTTTCCATGTGGCTCTGAGGCCAGTTATGTCAGGACAGCATTCTCCTCCAAGTGGCTTTGGTCAGCGTGAGGGTTGGTTTTATCCTGGTTTATCCAGGTTCCTTCCTGCTCCGAATGGGCAGCAGGTCGCCCGGCGCCGGGAACGAGCGCAGTGGCCCATGGCGGGCAGCAGCCGCGGTCTGCGGGGCCCCTGGGCCGGGGAGCCCCTGCACGAGCCGCCTTTGATGTGCTCCTCGGCGCGTTGTGCAGCCCAGGATTCTGCTCCCCTCCTTTGTGGCACCCACACCGCGATTAAATCCTCAATGAGCAGCTCCCTGCCAGGCAACCGGGGCACGGGGCCTGGAATCCGGCGCCTTCATTGAGAAAACCCGCTGCTCAAAGGGCCGGTTTTCCTTTGTGCCGGCGCCTCCAGGCCCCTCGGAAAGGCTGCCGCCCATCCCGGCCCTGCGATGCAGCCACCGCCGCCTCGGAGCCCGCAGAAGCCCTCGGAGCTCCTTGAAAGCTCCTGCTTGAGTGCCACGTAGGCCACAGAGTGGAATTTTGGGAGCATGAGTTGGCAGTGCTGGAAGCTTCCAGCACTGGGAACATGGCCGAGGCTCGCTGCTCGTGGAGGCCCTTCCCGTTGGAGAAGGGCGAAGCACCATTATTTTTAGACTGGTTTGAAGGTCTTTTGAACTTCAAAAAAAAAAAAAAAAAAAAAGAAAAAGAAAAATGAAAAAAAGAAAAAAAATTTGAAAAAGTTTTTTTTTAAATATGTGCTTTCCTTTTTCTGCCCAAGAGCGTGAACTCTGTGCTCTGCTAGCAGGCAAACAATAAGCTGCCTGGGAGGTACGTGTCCCTCCGCCTGCTGCCTCCAGGCCAAGCTTGGCATCCAGAATAAATGCGTGAAATTCCATTGAGCAGCGGAGTAGCGCTGGCGGGAGGAGCCTCTGTCTCGGCTCTAATTATTATTTATTGTGGAAGCTCTTGTCACGGCCTGGAAGCTGTGAATGAGAGGAGTTTTTTTTCTCCTAAAGCAGGGAATGCGACTGCCTGGCTATGAATGAAGAATGGCATGCCTGGAAATGACTGCATAAACTCTGAGCACATAATGATTTTCTGAGTTTTACAAGTGAAACTGCTAAATTAGTCGTTAATTTAAAATTACTTTTAAATTTTGCTCCTTTGAGAACTGACTACAGCTCTTTCATGGGCTGTCTAAGCAAAAAAAGTAATGCAGAGCTTGCACCTTCTTCTTCCCCCCCCCCCCCCCCTTTTTTCCTCCTTTTTCTTTCCCTTTTTTTTTCCCTTCCCCTGCTATAATGCCTGGAAGCATCATCTTTTATTTGACCTTCAGCCCCACAGTGCTGGTGGATAGAGGCTTGCAAAGTTTCCTGGCAGTTCTTTTTGTTATTGCAGATAAGTGGTGTTGCCCAGGGTAGATGTCTTTATGCTTGAAAAGAGAAGGTAAACTTTGGTTGCCAAATACGATGGCCAAAAGGGAAGAGAGGTGGAGAAAAAGAGGGAAATGTCTTTCTGCTTTTTTTTTTTTTCCCTCTTCGTTTTTCCTGTTTTCTTTCTCTTCTTTTAATCTCAGTGTTGACCCTGATCTAGCCTTCGCTTGGCTGTTTTTTCTTCTTGATGCTAAAGCTCTTTTTCACACAAGGAGGCTCTTCTACCTGAAGCCGGATTCTCACAAACAGAAGCCTGCACCGGTTTAGGTTGTTCCTACAACTGTTAAAATGCTAAAAAAAAGTGAGCAACTTTCAGTGACGAATTGCTTGTGCAATTTTTATTCTTTGTCCTCTTGGCTTAGGTGTGTGTTTAAGAAATGTGTATCAGGATATAAATTAAATTCGTCTGGTGAAGTCACAAATTTCACTTTCTGCACCATTCTACATTCTGTGTATGAGAGCTTAAATAGCCCAAACCCTTTTGAGAAAATGGATTTTAGATTCTTAAATGAGTGATTTATGGTACTCCTGTATTTTTTCCTCCCACATTTGGATGTTAAAAAGTGTAAACTGTCAGTTTTCATGAGCACATGATTAAATTAGATAACAAACCAATGTGTAAAGAATGATTTGTGGATTGTAATGCAGACTGGAGGTGGTTTTGCCTGACAGAGGCAGTCTGTGGAGGGAGACTCCCTTTCAGAGGACAGTTTGTGCTGCCCCAAATGGGTGACTTGTCCTCTGAATGTGCATTTCTCCCTCTTTCACAAAAGAGTAAGTGGAAATGACCTCATGTCTGTGTGTGGGGGTGTATTTTTTTTGATGGCTTAGCTTAAGTGCAAGTAATCACACTTCTGAATTACTTCTGATATTAATATCTCTCTCTCTTTGACTTTTTGAGGGAAACAAAATCCTTGGCAAACATTACCTGATCAAAATTGCCTGCTTCCTTCCCGATATATATCCAGGGGAAACTCACTTGTATGTGAGAACACTGCAGTTAAATGAAGGTGTACACCCATGGACATTTAAATGGTGCCTAGAATAAGGTTTCTGAAATTGTGTCTTAGCCACTGGAAGATAATCTTTCCTGTGCTTTTATAATTGGTGAAAAAAATCCTGTTTGCTTTAGTAAGAGTTTGAAGGATAGAATAATACTGGCAAAAACATAGGAAGTGAGAAAGATCACTGGTTTTCTAAAACCTTTTTAATTGTTGTTAATGTTTGATTTGTAATAGTGCCATTTAAAAGCCTTCTGGTAAATAATCTCACTGTGGAAGTTACTTGGAAAAGAGACATCTCCATGAGAGATGATTATGAGAGACAGTAATTTATGATGTAGGTTAAATTGGCTAAACGGTGTTTTAAATACGCAATGATTTCCTTCTTCCATTGCCTCTATTTTTGTTATATTTCATGTTTCCATGCTGTAGGATAATACTTGACTGTCATACAGCTAATATAATCTTAACTCTCTAAAGAACTGCAAAAATAAGAGCATGTTCTGGCTCTTATTTAGAGACAACACTAGAAAGATCCTCATCTGGGGAACACAAGGGAAACTCTGAAGCAAAATTGATGAGTGAAAACTTGTGGGAAGTTAGCAAGTTTTACATATACCTAATGCATCCTTTTAGCTTAATTTCTTTCCATTTGGGATAATTTTAGGTGGCTGTTTGTGTTATGGAGAAGCAGCCGAGTCAGATACCTAGGTAATTTAATTCTTGTAATTCTGCTGAAGAGTTCCTACCAGTAAAGCTCTTCAGAATTTTTTATGAAGACCGTAACACTGAATGGGTGTGAGGCAGAGGGACAGTATTTGCTCGCTCAATGAGAAGTTGCACCAATTTGGCTGTTACACTCCTAAAAAAAATCAAACACATATAGATGTCCTGTAATCTGGGACACGAGACTTCTCCGTGTTCCTCTAATAAGAAACAAATGCGTGTCCTACCCAGTAGGTCATCTGTGCTATTGATCGCTTGACAAGATACAAATGAAGTGGATCTTCCTCCTCCTTGATTTGCTTTTGAAGTAATGTGGGGCCCTTGATTCAATCATTAGCTGCTATGAATAATTCCATGCTCTTTTTCTCTCTCAAAGAAACCACAGTTCTACTCATCTGTCATCAATGCAGTATTAAATAATCATCACTGCTTGATATCATCAACTTGCTGTCAGCAGGTTATTTGACAGATGCATGGCCTCTGACCATTGGAGAGGCAGGCTTGCTCTTAGGACATCCTTCACATTCTCAAGCTCCATTTCATTCAAGGAGCGTTAATCACTTAAGGATGAGGCTTCTCATGTGTTTTGTGAGCTTTGTTGGGAACCTCAGGAACGTGTCTCCTACCACGAACTTCAGAGCCCTGTCAGCAGGAGCAAGACGCGAGTTTCAGGAGTTCCTGAGTTTCCAATTGTGGTACCGTGAGCTCTAGCGTCAGACTACGAGAAGGAAACTACGTGCACCTCTTCCATGGACAGATAAAACGTGTGTGTGTGTACATATTTGTGCGTGCATGGGTCTATATATTTAACCACAAAAGAAATACAGTTTTCTGTGGCATGAATTAGAGGAGGAACTGTACCACCCTCTAGCCTGATGGCGTAAAAGTGAGGTCGTTCAAATGAGCAGCAAAGTCACGTAAAGGAAAGGCTGCTGTGCAAAATGGCTGGTAAAATGGACTCAGCTCCTGGAAAAAACAAAGGCCCGTATTTTTGCCTCAGTGCCTTTGCAATAATTAGGCTGAGCTATTGCCTACTAAATCTTGGTTAAATCTTAATTGACATACTCAATTATAATACTATAAATTTGAGTAAGGAAGGACCTCCCTTGTCTTTAGCTGCAATAACACAGCTAATTCTGATCAGAGTTTGTTATCTCACCAAATACATTTAGCAAAAGATTTTTCTAATTGTTTAATTTCCTTACAAGACAAAGAGGGTATGCAAAATCTCTGAAGAATATAAAGCACACAGTTGGTAAGTTAATCAAATTAATTTTGTCAGTCAGTGGAAAGTAGTAGATGTTTCATATTCTCTGATGCTGCAGAAGCTGGAAATGCTGACAGGCAAAGAAAAAGCACTGAGACTGTCATTGTGCAAAACCTGAAGTTTTTCAGGGCTGGGAATAATTCTCTTTCTGTATCTAGAGAAATCTGGAATTCTGTGGACTCTGTACATCCGGATTCAAGTTTTCCAGCTTGACGAGTAGGATTCTATTTGTTTAGTTCTATTTGCAACTACCGCAAAAAAAACAACACACATATTGGGTTTAGGGGAAAAATTTACAGCACCCTTTAAAGCATTGCACAGTGGTCCTGTAAAACAGAATTATTATTCCACCAGCTGGCATGTTTAAAGCTCCAGTTCCTGTCTGGTGAAAATTGTCCTTTAGCTTCCCTGGAGCCTTCCTGGTTCTAGCAGCTTTGGAGCGTTTCCTTGTCCGAGCTGCTCCTGTCATGCAGGGGCCTGTTGTGTGTTTTAAGGAAGAGGCCCTAACAGCTCTGGCAATATCTACCTTTAGCGTAAGGTTACCTGATAGAGAAGCGTGTTCTTTGTAAAGCAGTGACTTGAATCCCATTTTGGCTCGGGTCCACCAAATACAGATCGTGTGATGTAGAGCTGAGTGAAAAGAAAGCCAAGGATTAGAAAAACCTGGCACCCGCGACTGAATTCCTGCAAGGAAAACAGGATCCCCGGAGCTGCTGGGGCCACCTGACGGTACTCGGTGCCTCCAGTGGGAAAGAGGAATTTGTGGAGCTGTTAATGCTGGGAGCACGCATGTACCGGTATGAACTGAATAAACCAAGAGCAACCTGCGGAGCCCTTACGGGCAGCATCCCTCGCGGAAAGCAATAAAATAACTGACTAGCCAGAGCCTCCGTCTCCAATGTTAGACAGAGACGTGCAGTTGGTTATTGGATTCTGAGGCTGATTTACACTTACAATTTAGAGTAACTCTGCGACAGCTGCCCCTTTTCCTAATCTCAAAGGACTAGGTAGGAGAACAGAGATTCTTTTTACTGCAGTTGGCATCACCCTTTTTTTATTGCTCTCTACGTGGTTTTGCACAGTGACCGGAGCGGTGGTTTCCAGCTGACTTTCACGTGAGCTGGCCCGGAGGAGGAAGTCATTCTGTCTTTGGCATTTAGAGCTGCCTTCCTGGCATGGGAAAATGAGCGCGCGTGCAGACCCAACCGCAGGAAGCATTCCCTGGGATGAGTGCGAACAGCAGTAGCATCTGATGAAGCGGAAAAATGAGCTCTCTTGTTTTAAAGGTTTCATATTTTCTAGTGCAAGACAGGAAATGTTCCCTTCCAGCATGAAAGGAAACGGGGGGAGACCGATTAAGGGGTGTGTATGCTGAGAGAGGAAGAAAAGGCAAATGCATTATTTCTAAGAAATGTTATATATTCTGAAGTGTCTCTTCGTAGATTTTTTAATGGTACAAGTTATTTGCCATGTTTCTGACACTATTAAAATGCAATAGATGACCACCTCAAAAACGTCTGTAACCTGAAAGGGTGATTCTTTCTTCCCTGGTTGTCTCTCTTTGTTCATTTCCGAGCTTTGCAAAAGGGAAGATATCCTATGTCGAATTGATTGTAAGCATCTTTGGGCAAGGCCGTGTGTGCAGGAACTGTTGGGCATTTTGTAGCTGCTGTCAGTAACAAATACAGTATTACTGGAAACTGTTATGAACTGAGTGCCATTTTTAACTTTAATGCTCGGCATTAAAGTTGCGGGGCACGGAGTTTGCTTAGTTGGAGCTAACACTGGTCTTCCACTGCTACTGATTTTGAGGCATTGGGATAATCAGCCTATACCAGTAGGGAACGGTGATTTATTCGAGTTAATATATTTTCTGAATAGTTGCCCTTTTCATTAAAAAAAAATAAAAAAAAAATGTTTGCCCAGATGCACAGCAGCATTTTCTCCCTGGGTTAGTAGCTAATTATAAAATGCCCTGCAGTTTCATTTCAAAGATGAATTTAAAAGGGGTTTTATATGTCTTTTTTTGTGCAAGGTAAGAATTTAAAACTCTCTCAGCTTCAGAAGTGCCTGAAAAAAAGACTGAAAAAAGGCATTACAGAAAGCTCGCGGTGTGTGGCAGCCCCCAGACCCCCACAGTTCTCGTTACCCAGCTAAGCAGCCATGAGAGAGTGAGTGTTTTTGTTTTTGTTGTGGTTTTCACATCTTGCCTCTGTGTTCTCAGGGCCGTGGGGCCCAGCAGCAGCCTCTAGGTTGCCTTCAGTGGCCTTTGGAGGAGCAGCCTCGGAGGAAGAGATTCCCCACGCAGGGAGGAGAGAGGCCTGTGCCACAGACCCAGGCCAAGTCCTGCCGGGGCAGCCTTGGGTCAGCCAGGGCACCACAGAGCTCGGGGCTCCCCCGACAGCGAGGAAACTCCCCTCCCGAGAGCAAAGCTTGTACCCAGCTCAGTGAGGACAACGTTGCAGGAGCTTCTCCATGCACCGTTTCCATCTAGAGACCGTGGATATGGAGATCCATCATTTGCAGCCTCTAGTTTTCCTTCAATTTCTGTTCCTTTTTGACTGTCTTGTTGAGAGCTCCTTCCCTTGCTCTGATTTCTCCATGGTCTTTTCCCATCTCTGTACCTACCTTTCTACCCTTCTCCCTAGTTTTTCAGTTCTTTTCCATGGTGCTACTGAACCATCTCCCATCCTCCTGATCACTTTCATGTTTCCCTGCATTCAGTGCATGAATTTCTTTTCTGTTTCTTTTACCAAAGCCAGCTAAATGCTTCTGCATTTGAAGCATATAGTTTGCATCAAAAGCATGTAGCTGATATCAGAGTGGGTGAGAAAAACAATGTATTTTTCATTTATATGAGTAGTAAATATAATTCTCATCCATCTGGGAGAATTCCAGGGCCACCAGCAGGAGATAGATCCATCTCTGTCTCCTGGTCCATGTCTTCCTGTCATGTTAAGGAAGACTGATTAGATTTATAATCAGTAGTGTGAGGTCGGGTTGCTGAAGAATTTATTGGCTTGTATAGATTAGACAGGTTTCAGGAGAAGGGCCTCTCCGTGTGTGTGTGTTACTCCAGTGATGCTCCAGCTGCAAGGGGAGCTTTGGGGAGTTTGGGAACACGGGCACGCACACGCTTGCACCACTTTCCCTGTAACCGTAGGGAAGAAAATGGAAACCATTTATAATTGTTGAGGGTGGCTTCAGGGCAGCGAGATGCACCCCAGGGTGATTACCAGATCTGGGGTTGGTCAGGACACCCAGCTACATAAGAAAGAAAGAAAAGAAAAAAAGATATCCTTAGCAATTGTAAGTGATGGGATGATTTTGAGCTTGCATTTGACCTGGGAGGCAGGTGGTGGCAATAGGTGTAGCCAGGGGTCACCAGTCCAGGACCTTAGGACATGCCTGTACTGGTGGCCATTAAGGCATCCACACAGCCTGAGATTTTTCCTGTGTGTATTTTTTTTCCTTTAAATAGAATGTGAAAGGGCATCATTTGCTTTAATCTGAGAGCTCTCTTAAACTGTGCTTTAGGTAAACATAATTGGTTTTTTTTCCCCCACATATATGTGCTAAAGGGTTGCACAAGCCAACACTGAGACACTCGTTTATGCTGTTGCCTGTGAACCCCTTGCGTTATTTTTAGCGAAAGGTGCAAATGTTGTGTTCGATACGTGTGTTCCCATGGTTTTCCTTGGGTTTGACCTTTTCCTTTGCTACCAAGGCATTTCAGCAGTGCACTCTTCATTCAGATGCATTTCACCACGCCGGCAAAGGCTCTTCTCAGACAGGGAAGGGACAGATCCGGCAGGAGCCTCTGTTTATACATGCTGCATCTTGCAGTCCTGGGAATTTATTGCCTATCCTGTATTTTACTTTTTGTATTTATAGTCTTATTTAGATGAAAAGGGCTCAAGAAATGTGGTAGATATATGGGGAGGGATGTAAAAGTGTTGAGCAAAGATCAGATTTGAGCTGCTTCCTCTCTGCAGCAGAGACATCATTTTATGATTTTGTTTTGTATTACTGGTTAGCTTTAAATACAATGAAAAGAATACTACATTATATCAATCCTTAGGTTTAAATCCTTTTTTTTTTTTTTTTCTTGTAACTGGTAAAAGTGCAATTTATTATTCAGAAAGCAGCTAGTTCTTAAACCTTGTGTTTGAAGACTTGATTTGTCTGCTTTTCTGTCATAATGTCCTGTTACGTCTTGCTCTGAAAAGAGTGCTGATCTATTTTTAATTTTGATTTTCATCTGCAAGGTAGAATTATATCTGTAAATTACCCTCTCTGTGGCATAAATCTGCCTTGTTATCTGATTATCACTTGCAAATTCTAGAACTGGCTATTTTAGTCTGAACTGAAATAATATAGTAAGGTTCTTCATTTGGCGTCAGAACGGGGAATATGCAGCATCCTCATATAAATGCAGAAATGGAGGTATTACTTAATCTAAGTAATACAACAGCATATATGTATTTTGCTTATGTGTAAGTGTTTTTGTTTTATTGCTCGATTTTAATATGTTCTGGTACTGGTGTAGAACTCTGTGACTACTACAAAGAAGACGACAAAGGGACAAATTTCTTATCTGGTGTCAAAGGAAAATCCTGCACCTTTGGGACTGTGCAGTGCATAATTCTTCCGGTGTAGTAAGAAATTAGTCCATTACTATTTGATGAAGGGGGAATTGAGATGACTTGACCGTTGCATATAAATTCTGAGCTGTATTAAATATATGTGATGGCAAAGGCCCTTTCAGTCGGATGGACAAATGCACTGCAGGAAGTTGAAACTGAATCACGTGCATCTCTGAAACAAGAGTGAATGTTGTAATTTGTGAGAACAATTAAAGTTTGGACCTATAAAAAGGAAAATGGTAGACTCCCTTTGAAGGTTTTAAGTGTAGATACACAGCATAATATCTTTTCAAAAAAGGTATTCTTTAGCTTGGCTTCTAGAAGAAATCTGCTGGTGTCTGTGCAGGGAGCTGGGCTGCAGCTGCCTGAGGTCCCTTTCTCCGTGCTGATGGAGAGGGAGACAGCCCTGTGGGTGCTTGGCTTTGCAGCAGGGACAGGCAGTTAACTGAGCAAAACTGCAATTTAGCCTTTGAGCAGAAGGACGTCCCTCAGGGTTCAGAAGAAAGTCACTGCTCAAGAGCTAGAGCGTTGAAGTGAAGAGAGATTGAAGCTGGCCAGAAGTTATCACTATGATAAATGTCAGCAACAAAAATAAACACCGATTCCAACACTTGATTTTCAGTGTAAGTAAATGTCAAATCCTACAAGACTTGGTTGTAATAAATCTCATATTTTGCAGTAGTCACCTGTTGGGTTTAGGGAAAATTCATCCCTCCTGCCCTGCTCCAGAGTGCGATTACCTGGATGTATTTGGTGGTGTGAAAAACTGCAGATTGCTGAAACCTGCTGGCCTGGCCACAGCTGCTATGAGCAGCTTTTCAAAGCAGCGGAGGGGTTGAAGGGGGTGCAGAGGGACCCTCCTCCATGGATATCCCAGCAAGTTTCCCAAGGACTCTTGTTCACGTACTTAGGATAATACCCAGTGGTACAGATCTAATTTTCTCATTCTTGCTGTGGACTTTATGAGTATTACTAACTTTTTAGTAGCACAAATGTGAATATTGCCAGTGTTTTGCTATATAAGGGGGCAGCCACTTTAGCTTACTTCAGTCATCACTGTCACTATACTGTTACCTGATTAACTTGTTGGAAATCGTGCTGAAGATTCATGTAATAGTTATAATAATCTAATTTTCACTTTTTATTAATTTTTATTAATTTTTATGAATAAACACCATGAATCAGCAGTGTTAGTTCCATAGTAGGATGGAAAATATGAAATATATTTGAAATTAATGCTTAAAAATCTTTCATTTTAATGAAAGAATTTTCATTTACTAGAGTACTACCCTCATTCACATAGAATGTTTATAGCTACTTCATTGTCTTGTGATAACATTTAGGGCAAGGCCTTTCATCGTATTAAAGTGCTGAAATGAATAGCAAGTTGTTGAGCTGAGAGAACTAAAACTGCTTAATACTCATTACCTAGAAAATGTTTCAAATTTGAAGGTGATAGCCTCTGAGTAGGAAGTCCTATATTGTCTGGTTTAACATAATGAAGACATACAGCCATAGCCTCTGGTTCCTATCGCTCCAGTAGAGCCAGGTATTACTGTGCAGGGTGAAGCTGCTTCCTGTACTTTTCCATAGATGATTGGGATGTAAATACGTGGTGTTGTCCCTTTACTGGTGATTAGGATTAGTCATGTCTCTTTAATCAGTGAAGAACTTGCAGGAGTTCAAGGGCAGGTACAGAAATTTCAGAGTCTCTGCAGAAGCATCTTTGCTTGTTTCTGTTTTGGGGGCTTAAAAATGGTTATTTAGTTCTTTTGGAAAAAGTGTAGTAATGCTAATGCTAAGTAATGCTACCTTTCAGAATGGGTATTTAAAACAAGTCACGCACCTCACCATGTTTTTTTATTCTGTTGAAACCATGGCCTTTTGAGCTTCTTCTTAACTCCAGACTGAAGATTGATTGTAGCTGAAGTTGAAACACTTTTGTATTGACAGCGAGTAACTAACTCCATGGAAACAGTCCCTTGTTTTTGGGGACATCATTAATTTTAGGCCACACTTACTGCCCCATTATTGATTTAAAGATATATATATATTATTTATGTAAGGAAGGATGTATCATGCAGCGGATCAGCACCGTGGCACCAAGGTTGGCGGGCTCTGGGCCTCTGGCTTCCTCTCAGCAGAGCACTTTGTTCTGCACCAACCTGCCTGAGCTTAATGATCAGCACATACCGAAATGCTTTGGAGGAGAGTGGCCCAGGCACCTGGCTTCCATTAAACCCTGAGGAAGTATTGCAGATATGGGGAAGGAATGAGGTTGCACTCGGAAAGTATTTCTGTTTGCACATTCATGCTTTCTCTTTATATATTCCCTTTTCGCTCTCTAGTACCTGATATTGTTCTGCTGTGGTAGGTAGAGCGCTTTGCTGGACCACTATGAAGCTTTCATAGAAAGAGGCAGTCTGTGATTTCGGACTGCTCAAAGCTCTTTCCCTTCACCGCGTTCATCTGGAGGGAAGGGGAATCACAGTGGAGAAAGGCAGAAGTAATTTCCTTTTTTTTTTTTTTAACGATTACGCTCATATGATGTCAGCTGCTGCAAGTAATGCTGAGTGATAAATTGACATTGAACTTGAACAGAATTCATGGCGTGCTGAAAACAATACGAACCTCCAAGGAAATAATTATTTTGCTGCCAGGAGCTCGTGCATCTCAAATTGGTTGGTGCAGAGGCTTCCGAGTAGCCCCCGGCCTGTGGAATGTAGCTCCGAGCTGGACCTGCTGGCCCGTGTCAGTGCAAGAGCCTCCTCCTTGCGATGGTCTCACGGGGTGTCGGAAAACAGAAAAGGGGGAAGGATGGACTCTAATGACTGACCACTTCCCTTGTGGGCAGAAGCGGTAAGTATTGAAAACCAAGTACAGCGATACAGGCTTTTTCCTGTAAGTACAGGTTTTGGAAACAGGGTAAAACTCCCGTGAGACTTTGTAGGGACACTCAATTGTAGCAGTTTCCATCAGCAAAGACTGATGGACTTAGATGTTGCAGCAGCTAGAACTTGCCTTACGCTGTGTGCTTGATTGATTGGAGAGGGTACAAGCCCTATAAATAAGGGAATATTATTCCTGATTTGGATAACTGTAATTTTCCTGTGCAAGTAATTAACTTGGTTTGGACACAACATTTTCTTCTTGCTGCTTAGGTTTCTTTTCTGGGCTGGGAGTTGCAGCTTAAAATCCTGATTAGGCTCTGCTCTCCTTCCACTCCCTTTGAAGTCAGCCTGGCGTGTGAAGGTCTCTCTGATGCTGTGCAGTTAGGCTCCTACTTCTCATTAGAATATACCAAAAATGACAGTCTGTCACTCGGCTCCTGTTGACTTTCGCTGAGAGTCAAGCCCCTTGCTGCCTTTTCTGCCTTTGGAAATTTTGCTTTGAATTCAGAGGTCATACTGTGAAAGAGAAATCATCCTTCAGCAGGTATTTTTCCTTTCCCCAAAATATTAGTGTCTGCTAGGGGAAAGAAGGGAAGATAGCCTGCCAAAGCTTGGGGCTTTTATCTTTGGAAGAGCTTTCTCAGCTGAGTTTTGACGTGAGAAGTCAAGATATGTTCATACACCTGGACCATTAAACTTTGCAAGGTTGTAAACTAGTGTATTTCTAGTGTAAACTAGTAATAATGATTTCTAGTATAAACTAATGTATCTCTGTAGAAGAGAAGGCTGAGAGGGGATCTGATCAACATGTATAAGTACCTGAGGAGGGTAGAATGTAGGGAGGAAGGGGCCAAGCTCTTCTCCATGGTGGCCAGTGACAGGACAAGGGGTGTAATGGGAACAAGTTGCAACACAGGCAGTTCCATCTCCATGAGAGGAGGAACTTCTTTCCTGTGAGGGTGACAGAGCCCTGGCACAGGCTGCCCAGGGAGGCTGTGGAGTCTCCTTCTCTGGAGATCTTCCCAACCCGCCTGGATGCCACCCTGTGCCCCGTGCTCTGGGTGTCCCTGCTGGAGCAGGAAGGTTGGACTAGGTGACCTCCAGAGGTCCCTGCCAACCTCAACCATCCTGTGATTCTGTATTTAGTCCTTATCTTAAATGATTAATGAAAACACAAATGAGTGAATTTTATTTGGAGTTGTTTAGATATGCATCAGATGCTGGATTCATCTTTCCTTTCCTGTATAGCTGTGCCTCTCAGCTCTGTCTCTGCATTGGACTTGCCTACATGCAACAACCATCCAGAGTGCAGGACATGAAAATTGCCATGTTGTGGCAACCTTCAGTGTGAATGACTTGAATAACATTTTTGTTTTTTTTTATAGTTTTACAGTTTCTGTAATTTTCATGCTATATAGTTTTCAGCAATAAAATTGTCAAATATTAAATGTAATAGGACACAGCAGACTGAAGAATAATATTAGTGTTGTCCATTGAAATGAGATTTTAAGGTTTATCTGGGTCACCAAAGGAAGGGTTATCTCCTTTTGGAATTCAGTGATGTCTCGTTAGCTACCTGTGGTTTACTTGGCCTCATCAGCTCTCCCAGATCAGACAAATTTTTGTGACTTTTAAAAAATAGTAATGATATAAAATGAAGTGCAGTCTTAATGTAATGCTGTTGCTGTACTGATTGTCATGAAAATTGGCCGATGGTTAAATGTAAAGAGTTTCTTAGTAACACAGGCAACAAGAGGGTGCAGTGTGTTGGGATTGGTTTGGTTTTGTGGTTATGTGGAAAAGTCCTGTTTTCAGTATCTTTTATACTTTCCTTCTCTGTGCTGAAGCTTTAATACAGAGGAAGTATGAAGTTTAATAGAGAGGAAATGTTCCCAACTTCATTACGTATACCACGGTGTCAAACTTCATTACGTCATTACTGCATAATGTCAGTTATAGCATGGTAGCCAAATATTTCTTCCCACATTCCTGTCTCTATAGGAACAATTGTCACCGTTCCAGTTGTGGTAGAAAAGCAAACCACCTTCAGGAGCCTGGTGTGCAGAGGAACATCTAAAGCTTTAGAGCTGCTGCTTCATGGAACTGAGGCCAACACTCACGTCTACTGTATCTCTTTTTGCCCTTATGTGATTTTTGATGCAAAGTGTGCTGCTGTAGCCATCCAAATAGAGAATTTTAAAATCAAATCAGACTGAGTGACTGAGAGATTGTGTCCCGCTTGGATGCAGCCTTGTGCCACATGCTGTAGGTGACCCTGCGTGTGCAGAAGGATTGGACTAGATGATCTCTAAAGGTCCCTTCCGACCTTGATGGTTCCATGATGCTATATTATATTTATTAGCTGAAAAGTAAAGGGAATGGCAGGGGATGCCATTTCTGGAGAAGTGAAAAGGCAGTGGTGACCGGAGGCTCCTTCACTCAGCCCGTGGCGGGTCCCGGCGGGTTGAGCCGGGGGGCCGGTGGGTTTCAGCGCGGGGCGTAGGGAGCCCTGGCAGGGGCGCTGGGCTGGCGCTTTGCTGGGGCGCTGGCGAGAAGGTGAGACAGAAAAACATCCACTGAGAGAGAGAGGGTCTTGCGTGTGATCCTGAACGCACTGTCTGGCATTTGGGAGCCCAGCTGGTCAGTTGCTACTGCGAAAATACCATAATTGTTTTATAAAGGGGCATAGATGTAGCCCACCAATGTGTGCTCATAATGACACTTCAGAGGAGTGAAGTACAAGTTCATGTTCTGATTGCTCGATTGGCATCAATCAAGGATGCAAATCAAGTTAAATGATTGATGTCATTTACATCCTCAGTGAGTTCCCTATCTCTTGCCTGTTAAGTAAAGCAGGGGAAGCTCCCTCTCCCTCCTCTCTTGTGCAGTTTGGTGAAAGCTGCAGAGTAGCTGAGGTTGCGAGTGTTTTCTTAAGCTTCATTTCCTATGGTTCCATTTTGTGCCTCCTGTCCTGCCACTGGGCACTGCTGGAAAGTGTCTGGCCACCTTTTCTTTACCCTCTCTCCTCAGACATTTATAAACCCTGCTAAGATCTGCCCCGAGTCGTCTCATCTCCAGGCTGACAGTCCCTGCTCCCCTTGTGTGAGAGGCTCTGGTCTCTCCATCAGACAGTCCCGACCCGGCTCTCTGCCCGGGACCGCTCAGCGGGTGCCCGGCCTGTCCGTGTCCGCGCTGCCTCTCCCCTCAAACTGTGGCCTACTCTAAAGGTCCCATTAGCTGAAATACTGACGGGTGAAGCCAAAGAATGAACCTTTCTATGGAGTTCCAATATTACTGTGGTAGCAAAGGAGTTTGTCCTTGTTTGGAAATCCATTCAAATAACTATTCTAGAATAAGGGATCTGAGATAGTTATTCTGTTAAAAATCCCTTTGTAGAGTTTTCTTACTTTGTGATGAAAGTACCATTAGAGTTTAAGATATTAATTAATAACATGAACATAACATTCAGGAAAAATGACAGCATTCCAAAATAATTATTCCAGATTAGGTGTTCCATTAAATTGCCATGAAAGTTACTAAGTACTGAAGCCTTCTACCGTGTTACAAATAAGGTGATCTCTTAGTATTGTTTAAAGGTCTATGCAGTATACTCTTTTTTTCTATATAAAGTTCTGTACAAACACCCCGGTGTGAATTCAGAATAGGAGTTTTTTAGTCATAACAGAATAATAAGCAGAAAGAAAATAAGGTCCTGACTATTACGCATATAACTTGGGTTGTTTAAGCACACAGTAATTATAGCCACTTAGCTTCTCTTTTTCCTTTTAACAGTATCCCATATAATGCCAAAGTTGTAAAATCCGCATGGAAAGGTGAAATGATTCCTTATTCCATGTAATTACCAGCTCTCGGTCTCCTCTTCATTTACCTCCATTGCAGGAGTGCCTCATCTCTGGTTCTCTGTGTGCTTTCCCTAATGAATCACGGGCACTGATACTGAGAACAAGGAAGGAAGAGGTTACCTTTTGTAATCTGGCCTTCCATTTTCACTTAATTCGTGGCATTTAAGTGAAAAAAGGCAAGCCTGTTGCTTTTTCCTGTCAAGGCCTGTGATGGCTCTGGCGCTGCAGGCCTCACAGAGTGGCTGCGCTCCCTTCTGCCGGAGGCTCTCCCTTTTCCTGTGTCAATGAACAAATACCGGGGCCGTGAATAAATGCAAGCGCGGCTGTAGCGAGACCGCGGGGTACGAGTGGAGGGAGGGAGAAATGTGGCTGCTTTTGTGGTGTGGTTCAAGTGCAGCCAGTCAGAAGTAGGTTTTGGGAGAGAATCTGGGGCTGTGATGGTTACACAGGCCAGCTGGATGCTCTTGTTGCCTTCTCCAAACCCCTCCTCCATAGCTCCCGTGTTCTGTGTGTTTGGGCAAGATGGAATCACCTGGACACTTCTTGGATAGCTGACGGAGATCTTCTACAACACTGGGAAAACGAGTAGCTTGTGCGGCCGATTGGGAAGCGCCGCAGGCATGCGGGGGTAGTGGGAGCACCGGGGTTGGAGCCTGGTTTCAGGCGTCCGTCTGAATCGAGTGGCGCCACGTGAGAATGTCTGTGGCTGTTTTAGGAGGCAAAAGTTTTAAACTGAGGATGCTTTAGCATCTAGCCTTTTTTCTCTTTTTCTATTCTTGTTTTTCTTTCTTTTTTTTTTTTTTTTAATATGATCTTATCTCCCTCATATAACATTAGCTGGTATTTGTGTTATCGTGTGTTATTGTTGCCCACAACTAGCTCACGATTAGTTTATAAATGTATTGGAGCAGGGAGGTTTTATTGTTACCTTCCCGTGAGGCTACTGCAACTGGAATGTAAAACGATGTTAAGCAATCAGGCAGCGCAGACAAATAACAAATATTACCTCTGGGTGAGTGCCGGGAGGTAGTGACAGCTGAGGCTCTATTTGAGGTACAGCAGACGGGACGGTGTATTCCCACGTGCTGCTTCCGCGTCGTGTCGGCAGGGAGCGGCTGCCCCCATCCCTCCGAGAGCGGCTCGTCCGCACAGCTTCAGGTGTCGGAGCTGCCGGTGCCAACCGGGGCTGCCGCGGACACGTGTCAGCGTTGCTGCTGGGTCTGCTGGTGGAAACCATTCACAGCAGTAGGTGTTAATGGAAGGGGACCAGTGTCTAATTTCTGTTTAGGCGTAGTGGTAAATGATTGTCTGAATCCCTTAATATTGCTTGAATATCCCACGATTTAGTTTTTGGCTGAAATGGCAGGTGTGTGTTTCTGGGTTTGGAGTGGGGAAGAGATTTGAGGTGTGTGCAGGGAGGTAATTTATGTCTCTTTGTCTTGGAGGTTTTTATGTCTCCAAACACTGCAAGCAATATTTTCTCTTAGGCTAATACATATCCTGAGCATGGGGTAATTAAACACGTTTATGGCGTCATTTCATCAAACAAATTTTGTCTATAGTAGTATCAGCATCAGTATTTATTAGTCTTTCTCAGTCTGAGGTTCTATTTACATAGGGGTGGAATGATCTACATATTCATTCCATTTCCACAACTTAGGCCTCTTTGCTGCCACTTCAGTCAAGTTTGAGATACATTTTTACTGAGCTTCCTCATGTTGTATCGACAAATTTTAGATAGGGACCTGTTAATTGAATTTGGTATTGCACTAGCACGTACATTTGTGTACGCTCATTCAGAGTTTCTGTTAATATATGTTCCTGGAGACAGTGACATATATTTAGTCATTAGAACTTGCAGAAATCTGGTTAGACCATGTTATGGCTATGTGCTATTAAAAATGAGTATCTTTGCAAATTTCCATCTTTTACCTACACTATAGTCTAATTATAATTTTATCTGAGAATGTGTACATATGTAAAAAGAGTTTAAAAGAAAAAGAACTAGTGTTTATGTTGCAATTCATGTTTGTGTAGAGTTTCAGAGACCTTACAATTTGTTATGAACATATTATCTCTCTCCCATAATATTAATTTAGAGTATTCCTAAATTTTAATTGATTCAGATACAGAGCCTAGCTCGCAAGACAAAAATAGTCTCTTAGCTTCTTGGAAATTCAAGACTTAAGTCGTATGAAGTCATGCTGCCAGTCGGCATCTCAGCTGCAAGTAAATCTATGTCATTCTGCTTTAAACCTTCATCAAATATTTCCCTTTTTTTTCTAGCCTCCCTTCTCAAACCCTTTCCCTCTATACCCACTTGGATTGGCCATGGGAGTGTGGTGCCCCAGCAGTCATATTATGATGGGGACTGCCTTTTCTTTCAGTTTTCTTTCAGTTAAATGGCCTGTTTTTTGCCTTGCCCACTGTTTTGCAGTCTCTTCCCTTTATTTATGGTATGCTGGCAGGTTTTAAATACCTAAATACTGTTAAACTTGCAGTGAAAACACCTGACTGGCAGAACTGCAGCTGAAACAAGCCTAAGAGAACCCTTTTGCCCACAATGGCCTGAAAGTTCGGACAGTGACTGGTAGTAAACCAAATCTGGAGGTCAGTCTGTCTCTCTTCATTTTGCTTTACTCAGTTCTTGCCTAGAGAATCTTTCCGTGATTGCAAATTTTGGTCATTTATTTATTAAATATCAGTTTAACTTTATTTGGTAAGTGCAAAGCATTGTAGGCTGAGCACTAACTTAAAAACTCAGAAACTAGCAATAGGTGAAATGCAAATAAAGTCCGTCAGCGTGTTGAAGAAGTTAAATATAAAGTTCTGAAATGGATTGTAATTGAACAAGCACTTCTAACGGCCAAACCAGTTAAATCACAAAAATTTGCTCTAATTAATGCAGCTGTAATTAATAGAGCTGCACTAGAGCTGTAATTAGAATCTTTTTCAGCTGTGACTTGTGCTATGAAAATAAAACATTCTGCACTGGCGTGTTGTTTACAGGGGCTGCTTTGATTTAACAGTTTGAATTTCTTTTTAGGCCATGACAAGACATCTCTCTTCCCAGGTTTTGCTGTAATGGGAAGTAATTCAAAAGCCCTTCAAGCATCATCTTGACTTTGAGCAGGATGCCTAGATCCGTTACCTTTATCGGAACTGCAGTTCCAGGGCCTCTCCCCACATTGGCAGAGGTTAAGGGGAGCAGATAGGCAGCTAGACCATGTGAATCACAGTTGCCTGTGGTCAGTAGGTGATTGCAAGGGTGAGTATCTCTTGTAGATCTTTTACAAGCCCCAAGTAGCTAGAAAATACCTAGGATTACCTCACAGAATGGAGATGATGTTAAGTTTGAGGTGTAAATACAGCTGTGAATATTTATTTATTTCCTTACATTAGAGTTGAACAGTCTGTTCAAAGGCATCTACTTAACATCTACCCTTAAATCTGCCTGGGCTCATTTCTGCCGAAACCGTCTGTGTGGTTTGTGTTCGGCAGTATCCCCACACCTCCTGTTTTGTACCTTATAATGGAGTCTCCTGCATGACAAGAAAACAAACAGAAGAAATGCCAGCCAGCAGGCTTTCCTGTGAACTCCAAGAGCTTCAGGTGTGAATATCCATGACAGAATATTTCTATTTCTGTATTTCTCCATCATTTACTGGTGTAGCTAAACGTTGGGCACGGGATGCAGACAGCATGTTAACTCTCTCCTGATTGTGGTAGCATTGTGATAAGTATATTTTATACATATGTAAATGTTATACAAGGTTAGAATTATTTTTATACTATTGAGTGGATTATTTTTGATTTTTAACAGGTTCAGTTTGATCATGAGCAGAACCACAATTTACTAGCTGTCATTTAAAACAGTGTATTCCAGCAGGATTAGCTGGAGACATCATAAAGGCATCAAGGAAACTCTGTGCCAGTTTTAGTGAGGAAAGCGGCTTTGGGATTAAAGCGGGGAGTCCCTATTGCAGCACTGCAGGTCGGAGAGCCGGCCTTGGACCTCTGGGGAAGAAGCTGGATGAGGAGTCCCTGGAGGCTCCCTGAAAAGCGCAGGGACTTCAGGCTGTGTCTGCAGCGGGACGTGGGCCCAGCCCCAGCCGGTCCCTGCCCCACGGCAGAGCCCCACGTCCCCTGGCACTGGGCCTTGGACCAGGCGCCGACCTGCCCCTTGGCCGCCCCCAACACCAACCCTGGGACCCTGGCCCCCCTGCCCCCCAACCGCTGCTGCTGGGGCTCGGGGTCCTGGAGGGCAAGAACTTACTGGTAACCAGGGTGCAGGCCTGAAAGGGTTTTCCTGGTCAGCTGCCTTGCCTCTTTGCAGTGGTGGAGATGTTTTTTGAGCCCAGATAATGTTTTCCTGTGTAGACACTACCTCTTGTTGAAGAAATTAGAAAACTTAGTTCTCATGAGAGTCTGATTCCTTGCTAGTACACGGGAGTGCTTCTGTCCTTCTGCTTTGCCTAATTTATACTGATTTTGGAAGAATCTGAAAGAGGATTTTGTACTCCGCTGCTGTAAGATTTGAAAATAAGGAACTCTTTGTCATATAACTGGGCAAAGAAGTATTGAGATCCAATTTATAATTAGCTTTTTTTTTCTGTAGTTGCCTGTGCAAGTATTTACATGAGTCGCTTCTTAATCCAAGGCAGAAATGGAATTAGAAAATTGCAACGGATGTTCCAATTTCACAATGAAATATTATGCTCATTTTATTCCCCTTCTTTCAGGGGGATCTATAAGGCTACAGTTTAAAGTGGTTTTCTGGATTTCGTAGTGAAGTTGCCAGAGCAGATTAAGACTATTATGGTGATAGCAAGGTAATGAAACATTCTGTATCTTATTTGCAGATTAGTTGTTATTCATGACAGGAAAAATCTAGCATCTCCATGTATAGGCTTGTTCATTTTTGTTACATATATTGCAGATTTGCCTGAGGTTCTAAGTAAAAAAGACTTAAAAGAGTCTCTATTTTTTATTTATTTATTATTTTTTAAACAGATGACATTAGGCCATGCTTCATTTCTGGTCAAATAGCACAATAATGATGTGATATGTTCATCCAGAAAAAAACTTGTAGAAGTGCACTGAACATCTGCACATACTGAATCCATTCATGTAAAGGAAGATAAGTGACTTGTTTATCACACTGGGTTTGCAGAATTTATTTTATTTTATTTTATTTTATTTTATTTTATTTTATTTTATTTTATTTTATTTTATTTTATTTTATTTTATTTTATTTTATTTTATTTTATTTTATTTTATTTTATTTTATTCTGGCAGCTTTGGAATTTTGTTGCTTTTGAGGGCAAAATCCCACACCTTATGCATCTGATGAGCAAGGTATAAGGTAGATTCTTAAAAAAATCCAGCTTAATTTCAGATTGAGAAGTAAATAATAGCACTGTGAAACAACTGAAGGGCAAATATTCATCACTGTTACTACATACAGAATTCCAGTGGCTAAAAACAACTAAGTGCTGACGGTGCATCTTGGAGGACACAACAGCTACGGTTCCAGTTGAGATGAAGATGCTACATTTGAGTGTTAGCTAGTGCTCAGGGTGCCGAAGGTTCTTGTCAGTAAATACAGCCCGTTAAGCTGAGAAGGGAGTGATTCAGCTCTTTACAGGTATGCATTCAATTCAGTGGTGTTTGGGAAGTGTTTGAGGTGCTCTAGAGAATCTGAGGCATCTGCGTGGGCTGGTCGTTGTTTCCCTGGGCCTGCAGGAGACCCATGATCACCTGGAGCGTGAGCTGGGGTGGACATTCTAGTGCGTATGACATACCTGTGTTTAGGAGAGTTGTGCCCTCAGTGCTGACTTAACCAAACTGCATCTGCTCTCCACTGACTGCACTGACTGGATCTGCAGTGATGATGATGATGTGTAGACAGCGAGTATCCATGTGAACGCCTGTGTGTAGACACCTGGGTGAAATACCTTAGTCCTAAACTGAATCCCATTCAACTTTTATTCTGCAATATAAAGAGGCAAAGGGCTAAGGTGGTTACATAATATTGGCACATGTGTAGTGTTTTAATTTATACATGGTAGAAGTGTGTCTTCATAAAGCATTTGAAAGGGTGAAGAGCAGCCACTGAAAACTGTGGAGGATGGATTGATGTATAGAAGTTAATCTTCTGGAAAGAAGAAAAACATATGGCAACATATGGATACAGCCTCAACGTGGGAGACTCAAGAGTGAGAATTGGAGGAAATTTCATTTCTTAGTCAGTGTGCCGACTAAGGGATATTAGTAGTCATCAAAGTGGTAGAGAATGAGAACCTGAACAGAAAGGAGAGGAAAAATCCTTGATGGTGTGAACGTGGAAGTGAGGCAACATCCAGAAGAGGCAGAGGGAGGCTGGACTGGAGAGAGCACCTTGGCAGGAGCGAGAGGCAGCTTGCCAGTGAACTGCTGCAGAGATGGTTGGTAAAGCCTTGGAAGTGTGTAATTTGTGGTGGAATTCCTTCACTTTATTGTTTCTTTTCCTTTTTGACAAGGGTACCTAAACAACCAAAGCTGCTTGCAGTCTCCCAAGCTATATCTTACTATAGACCAGAACTTCTTTGACTGAACAAAGCCATAATATGGCGTCCTCTGAAATAGGAACGGAGTTAAAGAGATAAGAAAGCAGATATGCCCCCCTGCCCTCTCTGTTCTTCCCTCTTGGTCAGAACAGCTTTTACACGGTTGCTCCCTAGCCCAGGGGAAACCTCTCTCTCCATGTGACCTCTAATGCTGGACTTGCTCTTTCCTGGCCTCTTCCTCGCTCCCTCTCTCCCACTTTTGCCTGGCCTGTAGTCCAGGTGGCTTCCCAGGGAAGCAGGACCAGCTGCTTTCAGGAGAGGATCAGCCTCCCTTTCCCACCAGAGGCTTTAACCTACTACAATGTGCGGTCGCTGGAAACGGGCAAATAGACCAGACTCTTCCTGTAACCCAGTCGCACGGAGCAGGACAGTCTTGGAGAGAACCCACACTGCAGATTGAGTAAAATATATTCATCACAGAGCAAATGAGTAAAGAAGCAAATAGAGGAAGTAATGGAGCAGTCATAAAACTTTATAGAGAAGTGTAGCAAGAAACATTAGTAAAAAAGCCCTGAAATTGCAGTAGCAGCAAAATGTAGGAAGAGGAGCTGGTATGAATCAGGACATTAAGTTGAATATGATGCAGTCAACCTCTCAATCTCAGAATCCAGAGAGTCAGGAGAGATGGAGAGACGGAGTTAAAGTCTTGGTGTTAAAGGAATTGCTGGAGATCTTGATGAGAGCAACAACAGTAAAAGGAACAGACATTGAATTGCAGACAAGAGCAGGTGAAAAGGAGGTAGAACATAAACTTTACCTGCTAAATTCGTCTTGTAAATGATGGAAAAAAAGGAATTTGAGAAGCAACCAAAAAGGTAGATGGGGTCAAAGGCTGGTGATGGTGGTTGTTGTTGTTTTGCTTTGTTATTTTCAAGACAGGAGATCCCAACGGACTGTCATTTAGTGCAGCTCCTTTGGTTATATTGAATCACTGCTAATTCCTTCATTCAGTTAGCAGCAAAATTGCTAGATTTAGGATTATATTTCTCCACCATTTATTAACAAAAGCCCGTTCTTGATGAGTACCATTAGCTTTTATGGAAGTCACAGTCTCATGGGAAAAGGTCCATAAAGGACAAGGAAAAGACTTCTTTCTGCCTGGACAGATCTCCCCTCAAGGCAGGAATGAATAGCACAATGTTGAGCTCTGTAGTAGCAGCTAGGGAGTGGTGGGACTTGCTTCCTTCTTGCTGCAATGTTTGTTTTATTCTCAGTTGCAATAGGCAATTAAATCTGATATGAAAGAGGAGATTTATTTAGCATGAAGAGATTTGTAATCATGGGATTTTCAATATGCGGCTAATTTGTTCAATTTATGTATGTGTTAAACATGTGAAAGTGGTTATAACTGCACTTCTTCAAACTCTGCAGACAGGTTGTGAGCAATGCTCAATCCAATGTGATTTGTATTTTTAGGAGAGCAAGGTTTTGGTCATGGGAAGCAATGGCAGTTACTCTTTCTTGCTCTAGTGGCTCCATTTCCTGCACAGCACTGCTATATTTCACTGCATAGATTTTAAATGGAGTGCACAAATGCACTGGAGTGCACAAATAGATAAAGATAATTTTTAGTATGGCATGATTGCACACGCTTGGGACGCAAGTGTCCCAAGAGGCTGAGCTCCTCAGTGCCCTCTTGCTTCCGAGAACAGTGATTTCAGCTGCAGTGGATTAAGATTCACACCAGTTACCACCTAAAGTCTGCCCTGTTTCATGGCATCCAGAGCCACCAGTCCTTTGGGAACACTTGGGCACCAGTCCCTTGATTCTGAATGTTGGGTCACAGGGTTGTTTGCAGACGGGTAATTCACAACACAAATAGGAAAACTGGGTCAGAAAAATGCTTAAGGGATTACAGTTTCATGAGATTATGAGGTATTGGCATTGTCGAGCAATTTATTATTTGGAGCGCTTTGCCTTCTGTGTGGCAGATGATTTCTAGAAGTAAAAATCAATTGCAAGTCTAGGTAGCATGAGAATAGGTATTAATGACAATGGAAAATGTACTCTTTTAAGCCAGATAATGTGAGATCAGCCTGAACTTTTCAGCATTTCATCTGCCTTTTCAAGGTTACGGTTCCTCACCTTTGTGCCTGAGAAATGCTTGTTATATCAGAAGATCTTCCTAGGAGGGAGAGCGAGTGACTTGAGAGTAGCCGACGTCTTGAGGAAAGTTCATCAGCGTGAAGGCAGGTGCCTACATCTGTGTGCACGTCTAGACTCTTCCTTGCAGCAAGGCAGTGGAGAGAAGACACCTGAAGATGTGAGGCATTTCATGCAAAATGGAGAGGAAAAAAATGGATTTACTGAATTATATCTCTACAGTAAAAGTATCTCTATCTCGATTGAACGTAAGAGGTGTTTTAAGGTGGCTTATTTGTAAATGTCTCTTGCTTGCCTGACACTTGGCAAGAAAACATTTAAAAATCCAGGGGGTCCAATAGAGAGGCGAAGCAGAGAGTCTGACAGTGCCTCAGGAAAAAGGAGAGGCTCGAACTAGTGCTCAACTGCTGAACTTTCTCTCTAAATTTGATAAAAATACTTTTTTTTTTTTTTTAAGCAATAGACTTACCCTTTTACTGTAACAAACAAAACAGAAAAACAAGCAATTTAAAATATTGGGTCCTTGTCAGCCTAACCTGGAGGGAGGATGCCTTTGTGATACCAAGTTTGAGCCTGCAAATGTAAAATACGGTGCTGACATTTGAGGAATTTATTGGTACTCTAAAAGCACTAGCATCTTTAGTGCGCTTGATTTAGCATACAATTGATGGGATAAAACCTTATTTTTAGATATAAGTTAAAAGAATAACAACTTTTATTTATTGTGTTCCAGCTGTTTAGTAGAAATTCTGGGAATAAATACAAGAATAATGATTCTTAGTCGTGTAATCAGACATGTGTAATGAATTTAAGTGCAAACAAAATGTTTTTGCAATTTCCCTGTTATTTAGGGGTCAAAGCAAGGGAAAAATACTTCTTCAGAAGTGGCAAGTTACAAGTAACTTGGGTGTTATTTTCAGGAGACTAAGCAATATAAAATAATGATAGTGTTGGATATCTGTATGCTTGGTATAAACAGTCAAGGCAGTTACCAATAAAGCCACATATAAAGTCTCTTTTGTGGAAAATTGTAATTCAGCGTTGATATAGATGTATTTACTTATCTTACCCTGCTGTTCGTGAGTTAAGTATGCTGTACTCTTCACAGATTCTAAAACATCAAGAAATTTCGTAACATATTCATGAAATTTTGTGTATTAAACCCCAAATTTATCTACATATGTTGTAAAATCTTTTCTATACTCCCTCCAGCAATGAAGAAAAGATCTTAATGAAAATGAAAGTAAGTACTTCACTAAATTAACTTTTAACATTGGCTGCTTCCTTCACCAGTGACAAATGATAGAGCATGTATCAAAAAATATAAATTATGTTTGGAAGCTTGTAGCAAATTACATAGGAAGGGGCCTCTGTCACTCTCCTGTCCAAGCTCCCCCTCAAAGCAAGGCTAACGTCCAAGTCGTGTCAGGTTGCCCATGGCCTTGTCCACTCAGGACTGCAAAATCTGCAAGACTGAAGAATCCTCAGCAACTTTGGACAGCCTGGCCCAGGGCTTACCTATCTACACATCTTGGCCAATTAGTAGATCAAAGTTGTGTACTCTGCCTTTTTTTTCCCTTCTCCTTCTCTCTGGTGAAATCAACTGAATATCCTCATATTCTTAACCAGCAAATGAATGTTTAGGTCAACAATGAAACTGTCTATGATAACTGTAATAACTTACAGCCTGTGAATTATTGTGGTTGCTTTGTGAAGATCTTGCAGTGGTTCTTTGAGCAATGCTTTTGTGCTTTTAAGCACAGAAAATGCTGTTAATATGGGTATTTGGTGGTTCTTGTAATGTATGGCAAAAGGGCAGGGTATCCAAACTTTTAATTCCCATTTAAAATAGTTTTACATGACAAAGCTTTTGTCAAGATTTGCTAATTTAATTCTTTGGCAAGAAGAGCTAAGAGAGGAGAGCTGGGTTATGTTTTCACAGACTGCTTTTTCACTGGAAAGAATGATGCAGCCGAACCTCAGTATCCTGGAGGAATACTCTAGCTTCAGCACCACTTTCCCCAGGAAAGGCTTTTGAAGTGCTGGGCGAAACAGGAGATCATTAGGAAGAAGAAAGTTTCTCTGTGATGTTGGATATGCCCTTTACAGGTGCCTGTCTGTACCATGAACTGCAGAGCAAGTCCAGATGCCTGTATTTGATGAGGTGTGTAACTTGTCAATGTCAGAGAGGTGGCAATCGGATGCAGTGTAGAGTCCAGAACCCAGGGAAGACCTCACTGGTGTTAGTTGCACTTTTGTGGCGTTTGCCTGGCAAATGATCACTAGGAGGTTAGTAAGGTTTTTGAGACTGGTCTCAGGTCACACATGGAGGCAAAACTCTTTTGCTCTGTTTTGAGCATACAGAAGGGAATTTTTCTTATTGCTTTGTTTCTGTTTTTAATTTAGCCCATTAAGTCAGTGGTTAGAAGCCCAGGAGCCCTCTCTTTCCTTCAAGGTAAACTTGCATTCTCTTTAGTAACTTGGTTACCTTTTATATATGCATGTTCTGACAGCAGAGAGGCTTTTCACTTATATGGCAGAGCTGGATTCCCACCCCGTACTGTTCAAATACATTCAATTCCTCATTGCTGTAGATTGTATCTGCTTAGGGATGAAGAATTCTATTGTGTAGCTTTTCTTCACTCCTGAGGGAGAAGCAGCTTTGATGGCTATGTAGTGTAAGACAAAGGACTTAGAGCCTGAAGGAGTTCAGGTGCTATTTTAAATTCATACATGGACTCCCATGATCTTGCTGACCTTTTAGTTATGCCAACCTTGATGCCAAATAACATGGAAAAGCAGATTCTCAATGAAAACTGGATATTGTCTGTGATCTAAGTTTTTCTTCTTGAGACATAGTCTTGGAGACACTCTCATGAAAATGAAATGCTTTTTTATATCAGTGAGGACTTCTTTTAGTTGATATCTACAGACATAATAGAGCTGGACATGTAGGCAATGTACATACTTTTAAACGTGTTCCCCTTCTGTCTCTTCCAAGTCTAAAATCCTAAGAAAACAGCTGAAAAATGAAGACGTTTCAGAGCTAAAACACAAAATCAGTAGGAGTGTGTATGTCTGGATCTGTATACAAGCTTTTATTTTGTTGTTCAGTACAGAATTAAAGCAGCTAATGCCCTGAATTAGATGTTTTATCCACTCCAACCTCTTATCTCTCCATCTTTCTGGAAACTTTTGTGGAATGATTATGTCCTTTTAGAAATGATTTGTCCATTAGGACAGCAGTAATCATGAAAATAGGTCACAGCCTCTTTGGAGTTAAGCTGTTACGTCCCTACAGAGAACAGCGCTTAACTATCAATAGCGTAACCGGGAAAACTCGGCAGTTATTTCCCTGTTTTCTGCAATTCAATGAGGAGTTGTTCGATGCAGACCCCGTTGCACTCCAGATGAATGGTGGTGATTGTGAGAAAATGATCTCCTATTAATGCAAGATGTCACACTGAGAACAGAGACTAGTTTTTATCATGATGGGGTGAGCTCATTTTAATCCCCAGTTTGGGAGATTTTGATGCTTGTCCAGGTGCCAATTTTTCCACATATGTTATACCAGAAAAATCTTTAAGAACTGTTGAACCAGACAGTGTTAAATGGATTCATGGCTTCTGAATCCCAGGGTCATATTGGGTGAGATGTCGCATAATTGCCCTTTGCAGACTATTTCCCAGGGTAGCCACCTTCCTATCAACAATTTAAGCATTCATGGTGCTAAAAAAATCATTCATATTAAATTTACCATTACATATAGAGAAGTTCAGATCTGTTTTTGGAATCCCCAGTTGTTTCTGTTATTGCTTGCATATATGGCTAAATTACATCATTATAATCCAGACTATCATTGCCTCCTGGTTTTCTGAACCACAGAACTTCACATCCCCATCCTGAGATTTTGGTGTGTGGTCAGTGAAGTCCTGTGGCTTTCTGTGCCTTCCTGATTAGTCATTCTTGTGTTTGCAATGACCTCTTACGTATCAGAGGAAAAACAGGAAGGAACAGATTGTGATGCCTATTGCTCCATGTGCTGAGTTACAAGTTATGGATACTGCGATAACTGGAAATTTCTTATATGGTAAATTGATGAAATTTATAATTTTATTTTAAAAAATAGCATCAGTGTAGTCTGAATATTTTAGAAGTAGTGAGATATCCAATAGCTTTTCAGAACCCAGGAACAGGAGGCAGTGTACTGTTTTCTCTCTGTGAATCAGTACTATTTCTTGTTGCCTTGTCTACACTACTAAGATCCTCCTTCTAGTTGGTTAGCTGTTCAACAGCTAACTGTCTTTATTCCCAGTATCCTTCCTGAGAAGGTATTCAGAAGTCAGCCAGCAAGGTCTAATTAACAAAATAGAAAAAAAAAAAAGGCCTGTACTGCTCATTCCTCTAGCAACCCATCACCCCAAACAGTTTTCTTCATAGTCTGGTGGACATAGCACACGGAAAGGGTAATACCTCTTTGCCCACAAAGGGGTTGTCTTCCCTTTTCACCATTTACACTTTTTTGTCAGGGGGAAAGTGCTGAAACATTTCCTATTCTATATATCCCACTGGAATATAATGTGTATGTTGCCTAAGCAATTGGATTAAATAATATAAAAAGAAAAAAATAAAAGAAATAGCATAAAATTACTGTAGGAAGTTGCTGGGAAGTTTTTATTCTTCATTCTGCTTTTTATGAAACAAAATCCCTGCCAATTCTGGGTATTAGAGGATCATTTTAGTGAACATACACAGTGATATAAATTAGAAATAGGTCCCTTAATAAAGTAAGAGAACATGCCTGACACAAAGAAAAACAGTAAAACATTTTTCTTCTGGTAAAATGGGGAAAAAAGAATAAAAAGAGCATTATTTTTATCTAATGGTGGCCTGTAAAATTTTGGTGGAGATTTGAAAAATACTAAAAATATTGGAAAGATAGGGGCCATTGTTTATAAGAGAGCCAGAAAGAATCCAATATTTTCCTCTATTTTAAATGCAGCTTTGAGTTGTGATTTGTATTTGCTTCAACAAGATGTGAGGTTAATGAAATCTAGTCTGGCTGATTTCTGGAAAACCCTTTTTCTGACAGTAGACTTTCAGTAAAGTCTTACAGTAAAACGTTCCTACCCTTTACGAGCTTTGCTTGCGGAGCCTTTGTGGGTTATCCTAAGGCTTTGTCTCAATGAATGTTGTTGGGAAGGCTGCCAACAGATGTGGCTACTGCTACACTAACAAGGAGACCAGGAAATTGTGGAGTACTGCCGTTCATCCTGTCTTTTCCAGGGATGCCTGACAATTCTTTTCCTCAAGTAGAGAGAGTTCTTACTCTCATGGAAGGAGTTTGACACCTGCCATGGCATTAGCCTGTGCTTAGGATGTCTGGCAATGTAGCATTACCTCTCCAAGAGCCTTGTAAAATATGAACAAAGATTGCAGCACTCTTGCTTTTGAGCACTTCTCCCCCTTCCCTGCGTGCCACGGAGCTTCAGGTCACAAACACAGCTTGCTGGCCGCCCAATCTCCTAGCAGCAGCAGGGCCTGGTGTGTTATCAGCTAATGAAATCCCTCTGATTTCGTGCTATGCCTGTTAGCGCTTCTAGTGCTCTCCTTCTTCAGTGACTACTGATTCTGAAATTCAGG
Source organism: Nothoprocta perdicaria (assembly GCF_003342845.1). NCBI lineage: Eukaryota > Metazoa > Chordata > Aves > Tinamiformes > Tinamidae > Nothoprocta > Nothoprocta perdicaria. The sequence goes on along the minus strand of NW_020455528.1, from coordinate 502,131 downwards.
ATGTACCAAAAGCCTCACTGCAAATAGAGGGCTCTTTGAAATAATAGTAACTTAAGCAGCAGTGTGGACTCTTACTAATTATGTTTCTGCCATCCATCAACAGTAGGCTTTTGTGTCCGTCTCTATGTGGCAGTGATGTTATTTTAGCCTGGTGGTGCTGTTTTAGCGCTCTTCTGTAGAAGGTACTCGTTGACTAAAGTGCTCGAAATCAATCCCTTTTATGTTGTTTTGCTAAAGCTGTGGTAGCCTGAGAAGAAATGAGACATGTGAGGCACAGCAAGGAACAAGTGGCTGCTCACACTCTGAAATTCAAGGCTGAGCACAGTTTAAATACGGAAGCAGGTAAGTCACTGTGCTGTATTCGGAGCATGAGGTGGCATAAGGTACCTATTACTAAATGGATGCAAGTGAGTCTGACCGAGTCTGGAGGAGCATAAATGTAGCTCTGAAAAAGAGGTCCTAATTACGGACATGTAAGTGACGTTAGGAGAGAATTTTAAGCATCTGTCATGCAGAAGATTAGCTTAGACAATAATGTATGGAAGTTACCTAGAGCTCCCGGGAAAGAGCTGCTTAACTGAGGTATTTGTCTTAGTTGCTTTAGTTACTGCAACCCTCCTCCTCATTTTTCAAGCGTATGAGCAGTGTTAATAGAGACTTTCTCCGAGCCAGGGGTGCAGTGTCCGTGGTCAGATGCTGCGTAGTTGGTGTGTAGAAGATACCGAGTTCTGCGTATTCCCCATGCCCCAGCAGCCTGGTGCCCGGCCTGCCTGTGTGCAGGCACAAAGTGCACCCTTAATGAACGGGGAGGGCTCCTGCTCTGCTGGCGTTTTCTGGCAAAATACCAGATTTCAGGGACAGTTTCACCTATGTGAAATTACTGATATGAGATACACTCTTCAATTTTCAAATACCTGGGGTGCTAGTATTTGTTCTTAGCTCGACCTGCTGAGCCTTACTCAGTTGAGTCTTGCTATTACCATTACAGTTAGTTATGCACTGATGTTGTCGAATACCTCAGCACGTTCTGTAGTTAATGATAAACTGAGGCAGTAAATTAACATAGCACAAGATATCTAGGATGTTTTAAAAACAGAAGGGAATCACACCACTGTCATCTATAGCAGCAAAGAGTCTGTGAGTAAAAGTCAGCTTTGGAAGCGTTGTGCAGTGGGGGCCCAGAGAGTATAAAACTGCCGAGATTGTGATGTCCATACTTCTGTATTGACTGTGTAAACTTAATAGATGTGTTCAAGGCTTTGCACACACGGAGGGCTTTGGAGAGGCTCTTTGGTTTTTACCTAGTGCAATTTTTATTGCTTCAGTCCAGTGATTTGTGCATTCACCAATTACAGAATATGAAAATCATTGAAGTAGTTCTGTTTTCTGTTTAACTATGCCAAGTCAAACATCAGCTTTGTCATTTCTGCCTCGATGCTCTTTTAGTGCTACTTTGTGAAGGACTATTTTAAACTTGTGTGTACATTAGATGTTAATACAACTAATTTTCTCCTCTTTGTTGCTTGACTGAGTTCTGCTGTCTCACGACACCAGTACTTGATTAAAATTAGATTTGTTCATACTGGAGCAAGGAACACTGGAGAGGTGATTCCATCCCGGAGAAACATGTGCTTATGCGTGGATCACTGATGCATTTCATTCATTTGGCGACATTTGTTTGGGATTGTTCTTTGGGATGGAGTATGCTCTTCAGCTCTGGCAGCAAAGGCAACAATAACCTTGGCAAGTAAAGAGGAAGAAATATCATTTCATCCTTACTTTGAAGTCTATGGGAGTTCTTCCTAAGCAATAAATTGCCAAACCGTTCAATGTTCAGCGTTGAATTGTGCAAGCATTCTACTAAAAATATTTTATTAAATTCCAAGTTGTATTTTTTATATTTAGAAACTTTAATAAACTTATCCTAAAGAAAGCTCATGGAAAGGTGGAAATAAAAGAGGAAGAAAGTACTCTGAGCACTTCAGCCCAATGAAGCCACCCTGCTTGGAGTCCGTCTACGATCAACTGAGATGCTGGAAGATGTTCTTCCAGCAGACATCTGAGAATGGCCGTGAACAGGTTCAGACTTTTCCTCATCTCGTGTTTACTTCAGGGTGGTGCTGAAACGCGGGCTCCGCTCCGCACACGCTGTGTCAGCTCCCCTCCCTCGCAGTTGTGCGTTATGGGGTGGATTTCGTCACGCAATGCGTGTGACAGAGAGCTTTTCCTGTCCTTTTTGGCATTTTGTGTTTGTTGGTGAGACCGTTGGCCTGAGGTGGCTCAGGGCCGCATGCTGGATCCGGGGTGAGGGAGGACGATGGTGGGAAGACGCGGGATCACCCCTGGATCACCCCTTGCAGCCGCAACGTGCGGCTGTGCCGCATGAAGCAGTCGTTGTGATCACAGCTCCAGTGAAGCGTCTGCTCTGAGCCAGCTCTGGAAGAGCTTCCCCCTCTCTCTGTTCACTAGAGGGAACCTGGGAATTTTAGCTTGAGGAGGCTACTGAAGGTCAGGATTCCTGAATATCCCCATATTTGATACAAAGATGGTTATTTTTTCTCTAAAGTAGAAGCCCTTGAAAAATCTGGACTGGGACGGAGTTTCCGACCCAGTCTTATGTCCTATTGTAACACTACGGAAAGTATTTAGGAAATGATTTGGATGTTTCTGGTAGGGATTTTTGTTTATTACTTGGTTTTATTCAACATGATAAAAGACAATGGATGTTTCTCTATAGCTCAAACACTCACCAGAGTGAGTAGAATTGCGCTGCCTCTGATAGGCCTGCTTGTATGTACAGTGTTTCTAGATGAAAATTGTTGTGGAAGATTCTTTTACAGTACTGTGAATATTTTTTTTTTTCCTGAACTGTACTCGTTAATCCAGGGCTGCTCAGCCAAGTAAGTACCAGTTGACTCCGGAAGGGACAGGCAGTGGTAACAGGACAGGGCCTGTGGCCAGACCAGGATGACAAGCCAGCAGTGATCAAGCCTCCTGCTTAGGGACCTTTTGGATTTGAACCTCAGTGGGGATGGAGAAGAGGAAAGCTACTATCTGCTGCCATCACCTCAGCTGTTAGCACTGCTCGCTAAGCCAAGCCTGGGCGTAAAGACCAGCGGGACGCAGGCACAGTGGCAGCAGCAGCCAGAAGAGGCTGCTGAGGGCACATTTTAATTGTCCGTTTTGGAACTGTCTGGGTTCAACCAGTAACAACCACTTCTGATGAACTAAGCCTTGTTCCCTGACTTGGCATATGTCTGTCTTCAAATAGAAATGCTAGAAGGCTTGAGGAAAAAACATGTTTCTATTTTATGTTTTCTTTTCCTGATTTTCTCATATTGCTGCCTTGTTCAGTTATTCATCAGTCTTCTCTCCCCACCTCTTCCTCATCCACCCAATTCAAAAATTTCATTTTGTTTAAATTTCTTTCCTGGATACATTTGGAAAATTTTCAGCTCCTCTGTAGAGCTTGCTGCTTTGGCATTTCCCATTAAGGTGTTACCATGACAGTTCCTGTCATCTTATCTTGAAAGGCATTTTCAACAGATAAGGGGAGGTTGGAGAACGAGACATTTCATCTTTGTAACTGTCTCTACTAGTCCCGCCTTATGAACCTCATATTATCTGCTGATTCCCATTAGCTTGTTGGTTTACATCCTCCTTTTATTCCCCTTACCTTTCTCTTTCTTGCTCTCTGCCTAATAAGAATGCAGTTTAGTCAAGCAGGACGTATTTAACCTTGTAATGCTTTGCTGTATTAGTCTGGCAAGCTCCGTGTGGGTTTAAGCAGTCCAATATTCATATGGAGGATTTACCTTCGGCAGGAAAAAGTCTCTAAGAAACTAGCCAAATATTTTCACAAGCCAGCAGGACATAGCTGAGATCTTAGGGAAACCGAATCTTGAGCAGTGACTGGGGGTTTCCAGAAAGCGGAGGGAGAATAAAAAGCATCAGAAGCATCATTATGTTTTGTGTTTCCTCTACTTTTCCCCACCAAAACTCTCTGAATGCTGTTTCTTGTCTTAAGAAACAGGTTCCAGATGCTTTAGGAAAGAGTAATAGCTACTACCTGAGTCTGATTCCCTTTCCTGTATGCTGAAGGCCTATCAAGATGGGATTTATCTTTTTGTAAGGGTATGCAAATAAAGATGATGAAATCACTTCCCTTTGTGAATAACAAGTGTTAAAAATAATTTGTGGAGGTCATGAAGGGAACAGAAGTCCCAGGCAGACAATTCTCAAGGATGATTTAGCATGAATGTTAAGACAGAAAAGAAAGGAAAAGGACATGAACGGTTTGTTAAAACTGCAATCTGCAAATCCTGGGAATGAAGCTGTTCCATAAATCTTTCCAGCTGGACTGCCCAGATGCTTCGTGTCCTTTCCTCTTCAGTTCTCACGTGAGCTGCTGATACGAGGAGGCCTTGAAGTGACCCCGCAGACCCTTCTGTTCCATCCAGGCAGGAGCTTCTTCCTCCTGGGCTGGTTTTGGTGGTGCCTGCACCGCTCTATACACATCGGCGGACATCTAGTGGCAGCTGCCCACGTTTTTGGTAGGACCAATGAATGTTTCACTAATGCCTCCCACCTAACGAACCTTTAGGGTTGAGGGGAAGTTTGGCTTACCTGCTAACCAAAATTCAGATTGATACAGTCGCCCTGTGTGCAGTTATTTGGGATTTGAAGGAGTGTAAAATACACAGCTGTATTTTGCACAGAGCAATTCATGCCCACATCTTTCAAGGGGTCTCATCTCCTATTCTTATTCCCAGTGTGCATTATTGGCTACATTACACTTACGTCTGCATGGACAACTCCAAAACAGAGAGCATGTTGTATCCCTGCTCTGCAGAATCTGGTTCTGTTTTGTCCTCAAAAGAGCCTTAATGTTACTGTCGAGCTTCACGCAGTTGGCATGTCATTTAAGCAGGCAGACTTTAAACAAGTCTCAATCATGGGATTATGAACAGCTGTAATAAAGGGCACCTAAGACTCTGTAGCCTGTCTGTCCTCCATATGTACCATTATATGGTATATATTTGTACTAGAAACCGGAACCATGGCTGGAAGAGAGAAATGTAGAAAAAGGCAACCGAAAAGAAGGGAGAGCTGGACAAGGTGCTATTCTGGGCACGTCTTCTTACAGTTACCTGCCTACCCTGTATCTCAGGCTGACCTTAAGGTTGAGTCATATTTTGTAAGCCTTCCCGTGAGCAAGGACACAGATAACAGAGTCTGATGGCTCATGGTCACAGTGCTTCAAATGTGTAAGCAGCATTCGGTGGCCAAGGTGCCTTTTCCCCTCTCCCACCAGACTGGGGGAATGGAAAGGGGAATCGAATGGGAGCGTGAAGCATCTGTGAAGCATCAAGGCAGGCCCTGCTTTTAACTACCGGCCTTTGGCATTCTCCTGGCTAAGCTTAAATAGCAATACTCATCCTCCTTTGCCTGAAGTGACACATGGCAGTTGAGGCTATGCAGCAGTTAGGTTTGTTGCAAATAATCTTATGATGCAAATTCTCCTTTTTCTATATAGAGATTATTATTTTTTTTTTTTTGGTTTTGTCTTTGTAATTTTTTCTGTCATGCAAATCACCTCATTTTCTTGCAGGATGCTAAGCTACAGGATTTAGAGTTTAGGTATTTTTAATAAATGCTTATTTTATTCCATTTTCTGGAGGAATATGCCTGATTTGCTACTATAACAAGGGCTGACATGAAGATGAAAAATGTTGACTCCCACAACACATAAATCAAAATTACAGTTTTCTTAATGATTACTTGGACAGTCAATTAATAGAATGTTTGAAGTGAACACTGGTGCCCGTGAATAATAGAGCAAAACATGCTAGAATTAGGCAAAAGAGCATTTTTAGAATTTTAATGAGTTCTGAAGCAGCTTGTGGGTGTTTAAAACTTCTGTACAATCATTTCTGTAAATTAAAAGTGACAGCATCTCTGGGTAGGTATTGTGTCACATAACACGGCAGTAGCTCTGCTTCTAACCATCCTTCAGCAGGTAATAATCTTATACTTTGTGTCAGAAAACATTAGGCAAAGCCATACATCCAGGATACAGGCTTATTTTCCTGCAGCCATTATAACGGCCTGTGAGCTTTCCTCAGACAAGCAGGATATGATCTGCAGTGCCAGCAAGTACATCTTGACTGAAGTGCATTCAGGTCTGAAGGTAATAAGAAGATAATCCCAAAAGCTCATATGGGAGAAGCTGCTTAACTATTCACTCAGGATTTAAAATGAACTACCAAGTTCCTAATGTGCCTGAATGGAAAGAACCAGTAAATAGACCCTGCCTGGCCCCGTAGAGGCGTACCTGGGAGGCTGGAGGTCTGGATGGCTCTTAACCTGAGGGCTCTACACCCGTTTTATGGGACTATATCCTGATTCCTGACAGCCTCTTATTAAAGGGAGGCTACCAGTGAGCAAGGGAGGTTGGTTCAATAACTTAACGCTTAGGGCTCTTGGTTGGGAAGGAGGAGCTGAGGTCCAGCCTCTGGTCTCTGCGCTGCCTCTAGAAAAACTCATGCTGTTTTACACCTCAGATGTTGTATGGCCATGCAATGCAGGCTGACTCTAAAGTACTTTATAAAGAAAAACCTTATAAGCTACAAGTGAACCTGCATTCTCTCTCAATGTAGTTGTTGACTAGACTGCTGTGGAGATGAGATGTTTTTAATGGGGTTTTCCTATTCCACATAAGGATAAGAGTGTGCTGATCTTTTACGATGGAATTGAAGAATGGCAGAGTTATTCAAACTCATCTTATGCTTAGTGTATGATCTTCTGAGTACAACTTTAAAAATTTGGAGGTGATTTAATAAGCTGGGCATAACTAAATGCCAGTGAAGTTCAGTTGACTTCGTAGACTTCCATTGGCAAACCAGTCTTTTAAGGTAGCCTCTTTTCATTCAGTTTTGCTCCTTTGAGGAACTCATTTTATATGAATTTATGAAAGTGTGTGAGGTTCCTTTCAGGATTGAAGCTGTTAGTGTAGAACTAAATAGAAGAGGTACTGCTTTATTTTTATTTTATTGAAGGTACTGAATGTGAGATAAGAGACTGAAAGCTCCTTTATTTTTGCTATTTTCCCCTCCCCACACATCTGTGCATTTGGGCAGTGCTCTTGCTGCGTGTGAGCTGAGCAGTTCCCAAGCAGCCTCAGTGCTGCTCACCTGGGAATTTGGCTCCTGCCCGCCTGGCTGGCGCAGTCTGACAGCAGCCGCCGGCACCGGAGCTGAGCAGCCCGTGTTGGAGAGAGGGTGGTAAATCCCTCGGGGCACGGAGATGCTTGAACGCGCTGCCCGGGATCGGATGCTTTGAGCCTTTAATGCAGAGCCTATGCAAACAGATGCGAGGGTTCAGCGACCTGTTTTGCAGCGTTTGGGGTGTTCTCTAGTCATAATACAGCGGCTAGGGTTGTGTTTTTGTTGGCTCTCTAATTGAGACTGAACAGCCCTACTGAGCTACCAGAGCCCTACAGAGCACACCCTCCTAGCATGATATTTGTGGACTTGAGCTCTTTCCCTTTCCTCTTTTCTTTCCTCACCATCTTTCCTCTGCTGGTAGGGGCCACTCATGATCAGGACAGCGAGGCTGAAAGGAGAAGGGCTGGAGAAGCGCCAGTGTCCTCACGGACACTGCAAAGTGCACAGTGGTGGGGAGGGTGACCAGGTCGTGATGTTCCTCCTTGGCAGCCTCTCCTGGGCTCAGTAGATGCCAGGCTGTGCAGCTCTTGCGCAGGTCTCCTCCCTTTCCCATCACGGCCCACAGTTTTAAAAAGCTTTAAGTTGAGTCTCTCACTTCAGTGGATGGTGTTGGAGTTCAGCAAACACAGATCCTAAAGGTTTTCCTCCAGATTGGTGTTTGGTACGTATTTATAGATGCTACTTGAGAAGTAGTAAAAAGGAGAAGTCTGGAGAGTGAGTGCCAGCATATGGAGCTCCCAACTGAAGATGGGAGTCATGAACTAAATGCTGCTTTGGGGAGGCATAATGTACAAGATCTGGCTTGTCAATTTTACAACTTAAACTGCTAAAAACTGATTTATACTCTTCAACCTGGTGATGTCTTTATTCATTTCTTAGAAAGATGATCACTGTCTATGTAGAAGCTTTCATGTGTTTATCGTACTGGCACACATTCCTGTGTCATTTTCAAGGACATTGCTGTTCTACTGGTGAAACTGTTCCAGTTAATGCCACCGAAATATATGATTGAATATCATATCAGAATAGCTTTTAAAAGATACTAGGAGCTTATAATATTGAGTACTTTTTCCAAATGCAAAAAAGAGTAACCGAACACAAGATGATGTAGATTTTGAAAATGCAGTTTTCTAGAAGCTGTATTAACAAGGCTTTTATTGGCTACCTTAATCTTAACAAAGAAGACGACTGCGTAGTTGGAGGGCAGTTACCTGTTGTTGCACGTATAAGATATTTGCACAACATTTTGTTACCGTCTGCCTTTTCTAGTTTCATTACCATTGACAGTATCTTAGCAAAGTCGTGATGAGACACAATACATGGATGTGCCGATTGTAATTTCTGGCTACAGTAAACCTAAAGCACAAGGGATTCAGGTACAGGTGAGAATGGCTGCTCCGTCTCCCCCCCCCTTTTTTTTTTTTTTTGTTTTAAGCTATGATCAGGTTGTATTTGAGTCTTGCTTTTCATCGTTATCCACTGGATCCTGCATGGTTTTGAACAAGTGAAAATATTAAATATAGTCCCAGAGAAATCTAATTTTCTCTAGTAAATTATCTGGAGCCTAGCTGTGGGTAAGGTTGATTAGCTTGGAGCAGGCTTTTCTAAGAAGGTTTGCACATGGGTATTATCACCAAGGCGTACTCCAAAAGTCTTTCCCCTAAAGGAGGCTTTCCTCATTACAAAAAAAATTAACAATTCAGATCTACTGGAAACGAGCCCAGATTATTTATTTTTAGGCACAAAATGATGTTCTTTCATAAAAATTCTTAGATGCTCAATCTGCATATTCAAATAAGGCTCACAAGGCAAAACATGCAAACAGAAGTCCATACGTTTGTCACAAGCCCTCCACGAATGACAAGAGGGCTCTTGGCTTTGTTTTTCTGCTAGCAGCAATAGAGGCCTGATGAGTTTGCATGTGGTTTTCCTCCAGTAAGGGCTCACTGAGCTCGTGGTGCTGTGGAGCAACTGCGCTTGTCCCTGGACACGCGGATGACACAGGGAGATCCCCAAAGCTTCCGCTTGTCCAAGCGGCGTCTGTCCGTGCTGAGCGAGGAGGAGGTGGCTGCTTAGGTGCCCCGTTAGTGAGGGCCTGCAAAGCCAGGGCTCCTGCTGCGTGTCCACCCAGGAACAGCCCTGGGAAACATGGAGCCGCTTCTCCAGAAACGGCTCCTGGAGCTGGGAACTGCAGGCTGGAAGCAGCAGTTCTGTGGAACTCTTCATGTTAAAGGAAAGCCGAGTAGGCAACTACCCAGACATCAAACATTTCGTAAAAGGTCCAGCAAGAGTATTAAGATAGTCCCACTGGATATACTGCATATATTAAATGTTATATGGTGTGAAATGTGCTGCTAGATTCAACTAATTAATGAAAAAAGCAGGATCAAAATATATTAAATATATGTGACAAGGTGGAGTTAGCATTGCTTTTGGAACAATTATTTAAGAATTTACTGACATTTCTGACTTTGAACAGTGCTGACTTTTTAGCACTTTCTTTTGTACTACTCTAATGTGTTTTATTATTTAAATCAGCAAATATCCAGAAAACATTTTGCATGACAATGTATATAAATGCCTGATATGTATTAATTTGTGTGATGTGCCAAGCAAAAACGGGACTGAGGGAACATACAGGGAGGCAATGATGAAAATAGACCCTATCTGCTAAAATTGATGGATCGTGATGGAGGAACTCCACTGACAACTGAGTGTGCTCTTGACTACTTTGCATTTAAATGAGTCCCTTTGTCTATGAAATGGAAAATAGTGCAATGCCTTAAAAATTGAGTAGAAAGTAAGGTTCTGATCCTGCTGAGACTTTGTCACCTGCTTATTTTTATATAATGTGTATGCTTCTATTAATATGTTAAAATTAATTTTTAAAAAACTCAAAGAAGATCTTTCTTGTGTCAGAGGAGTGTCAAATTGCCGTGACAGCACTCAGGATCAGAGTCCACTGTTAAGTCTGTGTTGTTTAGGTATCCAACTCATAGTGTGGGTCCTTCTCAAGTTTTGATTTTTTTTTTCTTTTCAATTTTATTGTCTTTATAGCAGTTTTTCAACTGTAGATTCAACTAGGAATAGATAAGCACATAAAGAACTTGGGTACTGTCTTTAAAATTGTCATAAATTACGACCACAAAGGATCATAGTCCAATTAGAATTTTATTAATTGTAGCAAGTAGAATATTGAGCAAAAGCAGCGCTGGACGGCAGGGGAGTCTGCGCTCCGCCAACTGCCGTACTAAGCAGTTCAAACAGTCCATTATTATACATCTTTACTTCCGTGCTTGTGAAATAGTGGAGGTACTCTGCGCATGCTTCAGTTGTTGTTAGGGGGTCGTTTTCTGCCTCCCGGTGGTCGTTAAGGCCGAAGTAAGAAGTCTTCCTCCCTTGTCCCATAGTTGACCCCTTATTCTTATGTCCTTAYATGGGGTARTTWGTCACATTTCKGWTAGTTCCTTAAAATCTTGTGGTYRTCTCTGCTTGCACCAGCGTCTGGCGATTGTTTTAGTTTACGTAAGCGATTTCACATCTTTTGTGGTTTAACCGTTATATTGGACTTAACATACATCTTAATAAACAATATCATAGTTCATAGTTTCTCACAAAATGAACTGTATGAAATTGATGCAGAAGTATTTTTAGAATAAGAAGAGTACAGTGCAAAAAGTGAATGGTATCACTCTTTGTCTTGAGAGTTGTTATTCTCATTGTTTTTAAGTTGTATACCAGCTTCAGCTTCCTCCAGGAAACACTAATGTACTTAGTAGTGCGAGTTTCTTTCTCTTTTGTTTTTCTTCATTTTTTTCCTCTCTCTGCCTTTTCTCTCTTAGAGTCCATACATTACTAAATCTCTTTTTGAATGGTGTATTGTAAGGTAGCACTAGTTTTCTTTGAGTAAAGGGGTACGCTGTGCTGATGGCAGATACTGCAGGTCTTTATTAACTCCTGACTCCCACTGTCCAGACACCTAAAATAATTTTTCTGAAGCGACATCTCCTTGAAGGCCACAAGTTAAACTTCTCGGAAATTCTTTTGTCCTGATTACTGTATTGAGACTCCCTACCTATTTATCAGCTCTTTTTTGACTGATTAATTTTGGAGTCACATCCGTAAAATGCCAAGTTTGATAGAACTCAGCAAAGGTAACTGGAGCTGTGTGATGGCCCGTGCTGAGCTGTTCAGCATGAGGTGCCACAGGAATGGATTAATGCCACTGGGCTGAGAGAGGGGTGCTGCCAGAAGAGTGCCTGATGGATAGCTACTCAGAAAGCAAATTACAGATACATACAGAGCCTTGCTACTGTTCTTGCCACCCGTGTTGTCAAAAGGAGGAAAAATATTTCAGTTTGGTACTTTGATGGAAAACCTGCACAGGGATCTCTGTTTAAATTGCTGTCCTAACAGTGGGGAGAAGTCTGCTTAGAAGTAACTCATAGATGTTAAAGAAAGAATTTTGATGTGATTTTTGGGAGCCTTGAAGTCACATTGTCTATAAGACTTTGAATATTCTTTTGTTTGTTCCCCTTCCTTTCTGCTTAGGTTTCTTTCCCTTCCCCTCTGCTTCCTCTCCACTCACTCTTGCATTTAAAATGGGTAAGCCTGACATTGGTATTTCCTTGAAAATCTCAGATGCTACATCAAAAGTAGATCAGTTTGACTATGTCAGCTATGTTAGAACTGCATTTAATTGCTTACAGACTCCTTTGTTAAAGTGAGTCCCAACTGTGTGTTTTATATACAATGACCAAGCTTCTTCAGCACTTCAGAGAGAATACCAAGTTGAGGGCTGACTTGATTTAAATATGCCAGAAGCAAAGGTAACTTCAGCAACGTTTCTGGGAGATAAATTTGCTTCTATCAGAGAATTGTTCTGTCTTCTGCTGCATGAGGATCCCTTCCTTGAAACCTGGCAAGGAAATGGGGTAGAGGAGGCTGCAGGGGTGGCAGTTGCCTTTTCTCCCGCGTAACTCTGTGATTGGGGAAGAGGTAAAAAGATACGGGCTGTAACTGGGGATGTTGAAATCTGTTCGGAGGCTGAACCTGAGGCAGATGCCCGGGCCTGATTCTAATAACATAGCTGTGAGTCAAGTTGTGAGCAGCAGGGTGTACAAAAGCATAGTTTAGCAACTCGTAGGTTTGACTTGAGAGGACTACAGACCTAGACTGACTTTCTTTGAAACCTTCATAGTAGATGACTATGGAACTTGTTTTGTTACATCACAATATTTGTTCAGTAGAAATTAAGTCCCTAAATTTGTTTCTTGGTGACATTAAATCCTTCTGTGGTTTTCAATGATCTTCAAAACTGTTCACACAGCTCTTCTATCAAAACTGTTTCTTCACCTCTTGCATGAGTCAAACCAATAATATCTGACTGACCAAGAGTCAAAACTTGCTTGGGAGTCATAAGAAGGAAGCTGGAAGAATGCCTAAGACAGTGTCCTGAGTGGGAATACCTGCCCTACCAGTGGAGCTTTCCAGAAGAGCTCTGCCCTACCAGAGCTTTCATTATATCCTTTTAAAAGGAGTAGACACAAAAATGCAGAAATGGTGGCGTTTCATATGAGGTGCGCGGTCTAAACTTCGTTTCCCTAAGCTGCAGTAGACTCATTTTGTCTACGTTGTGTTTAGCTGATGTAGACAGCAGGGATGTAAGAGACTTGGCAGAGTTCTTGAGATGTTTCTTTCCTCTTTGCCTTTTTTGATCCTTTCCAGTGCTGTCGCTTTAGTTTCTCAAGAGGCTGTTGCTGTGTCTTTGCAAAGAAGCTGAGCTCTATAGCCAGCCGTACACACTGAGGAAACTGGAAAAGCCTTCTTGGAAAGTCCACCTTAGAGATAGAACCTGGAGCCTGAACATTGGTCTTCCAAAAGACTTTTTCCATCATTCTCTTTTTTATTATTATTTTTTTCCTGCTAAAAGGTGTTATTGAGCAACAGCCTTTCTAAAGATGCATGGGTTAGAAGTATGAGTTAGATGAGTGCACAGTAAGGTGGATCGAGGGCTGGCTGGATGGCAGAGCTCAGAGGGTGGTGATAAATGGGGCCAAGTCCAGTTGGAGGCCTGTGGCCAGTGGTGTCCTCCAGAGGTCAGTGCTGGGCCCGGTGCTCTTCAATTTGTTCATCAATTACTTAGACACAGAGGGCACCCTGAGCAAGTTTGTGGACGATACCAAACTGGGTGGAGTGGCCGACACTCCAGAGAGCTGTGCTGCCATTCACAGGGACCTGGACAGGTTAGATAGTGGCGAGTTGGGCAGAGAGTACCCTCATAAGGTTCAACAAGGACAAGCGCAGGGTCCTGCACATGGGGAGGAATAATCTCAGGCATCAGTACAGATTAGGGGTTGACCTGCTGGAGAGCAGCTCCACGGAGAGGAATTTGAGAGTCCTGGCTGACAACAAGTTGACCGTGAGGCAGCAGGATGCCCTGGTGGCCAAGAAGGCCAATGGGATCCTGGGGTTCAGTAAGAAGAGCGTCTCCAGCAAGTCGAGGAAGGGGATCGTCCGCCTCTACACAGCCCTGGTGAGGCCACATCTGGAGACTGTGTCCAGTTCTGGGCTGCCCAGTACAAGAGGGATGTGGAGCTGCTGGAGAGAGTCCAGCGCAGGGCTACCAGGATGATCAGGGGCCTGGAACATCTACCCTATGAGCAAAGGCTGAGGGAGCTGGGCCTGTTCAGCCTGGAGAAGAGGAGGCTGAGGGGGGACCTGATCAGCGTGTATAAATACCTCAAGGGAGGCAGTGAGGAGGAGGGGGGCGGCCTCTTTTCAGTGGTGGACAGTGATAGGACTAGAGGAAACGGCCACAAGCTGAGGCACCAAAAGTTCCACAGGAACTTAGGGAAAAATTTCTTAACAGTGAGGGTGATGGAGCCCTGGCACAGGCTGCCCAGGGAGGTTGTGGAGTCTCCTTCTCTGGAGATCTTTAAAACTCGCCTGGATGCCGCCCTGTGCCCCGTGCTCTAGGTGACCCTGCGTGTGCAGGGGGGTTGGACTAGATGACCTCTGAGGTCCCTTCCAACCTGAAGTATTCTATGATTCTATACTGGGTATATTTGTTATTGTTACGTATAACTACATAACATTTAGTTGCCTGAATTAAGTAAAGCTGTGGCCAGGTAGATGTTTCTGTTCAGCAGATTTTTAGAAGAGTTGGAGTGCATTCATTTAAAATACTTAGAAGCTAATTATTTTGCCGTATATTACCTAGCGAATTCGTATTTATTTTTTCCTGTGATTGTATCCTTATAGCCTGTATACTGCCTGCAAATTATGGAGTCTAGTTAACAACAGTTCCCTTATTAGACATCTGATCATGGGTAGTTGCATTTGTTCATCATTTGATTTTACACACCTGTTGCGTATCTAGAGCAGTGCTATAATCAGTGAGACACTGCATGCCACTTAATGAAGAAGATTGCTATTAAGCCTGTGGTGCTACGTCACACACAAGGTCAGCAGTCTATTTGACAGCCTTAGAAAAGGATAAGTGAGGGAAGAATAAATTTCCATCTGTGAATGCTCACTAGAGGAATAATGTTTGGTTTTAGATCCCTTGGATTTCTTGGGAATTTAAATGGATATGTTGCTGACTTCAAAAATTGCTGCTCATTATATGCTGTTGCTGTTCTCAGAAATATTTTTGGCGTGCTCTTCTAAACATCTCTGGATATTGTCTGGCAAGTCAGTCTGTAATGGCTGCAGCAATGCTGTGTGACACGTATAGAGGATAATAAATACAGTTGCTGTACAGTTGCTGTACATGTTGTACATGTACATGTTGTCATGTGTACATGATTGTAGATTCATGTAATTCGGTATTACTTAATGGTGTCTTAAGAACTAACTTTCTATGTATCCTACTTTGTGACACTGGAGGGAGGATTCCCCAGCTGTGTTCAAAAGAACAACGCGGGCTGGTGGCACCCGCCTCTGCGGGTACCTCCCAGGGGTGGCCGCTGCCTGTGGGGACAGGGCTCTTCACGGGATGCAAGGGGAGGAGATTTGCGGGGTTTCCATAAGAATTGCTATGGGATGTTTAAGAGAAGAACAAAAGAAAAGGGAGGGATCAAGGTGGCATGTGGGAAGCGGGTCTCTTTGTCTGACCATGCTCTCCTGCGGATCGGGCCCGTGCTCGGCCGCGCTGCGGCCTGCGCCCAAACTTCCCCAAGCAGCGGCTGCCAACGCTGCGTCCTGACCCTGGGCAGGTAGCATAAACCCTGCTTATCGGAGACAGCGGAACTTAAGGCTGGGTCTCGGTGGTCTCAAAAGGCTCTCAAGCTTCACAGGGTCTGCAGAGGCAGCGCTGCTCTCCGGAGCATCGCAGTGCTCCTCCACGTGTGCTTTCTGCAGACGGGAGGAGCAGCCCAAGGTGAATCCAAAGGTTGGTCAGGCTATTCTGATTTCCTAAGGGCTTGCGAAGAAAAGGCTTTTCTTCTCCTCCTGCTCCCCATAGGCAGCTCTATCGCTTTCCCTACAAGCTCTTACAAGGCTAACAAGTTTGCCTTGCTCACTTGAACACGTTCACCATGCTGTCTTCTGCAGGTACTGCTGAGCAGACGCTGCTGTGGTGTCTGACAGGCTTCCCTGCGAGCCTGGTGGCACGCAGGCTGTTCTCCCGTGCAACTAGCAATAGATACAGCTTATTTTTAGAAGTTTCTAAAAATGACAAGCTCTATATGTTGTTTTCTTTTTTTTTTTTCCCTTTTATAACATGTGCATGTTTGTGTGATCGATGCAGCCGCACCACAGTTCAGAGGCTCCTGTGTAGCGGCACTCACTTGTGGCTCGCAGTCCTGGGCAAGGTTTCAAGAAAAAGGTGCACCAAGAAACGAGGGAACAGCAGCTGCTGTGACGCTCCAGCTCATGCACCATGAAGCAGCACCCAAATTCTGTAAATTTGGATTAAAACAAACGACTGCGTTGGAGCACTGGAGAAGTGCAAATCAAATATATATAGTCTTCATAGCACTGAAGAGGATACAAACCAGTGAGCCTTAAGTCGGGCTGGCAAATTGGTTAAACTGAAAATGAAAAAAAAATGTTGTTATAAAGCAGCTGGAAAATCATGATAAGATGAGGTCAAGATAGCATGGCTTCTGCAAAGGTACCCTGTGCTTCAGTAATTAATCTTCTTGAATTGTTCTGATGTAGCAGCAGAATAAGAAATAAAGGGAAATAGTTGGCACTGTTTATGAAAATAAGGGAAGGTTAATGAAGCATAGAGCTATTACAGCAGAGAGCAGAACAAAAAGAGGCGAAGGCAATTACACCAGCAGTGGTGAGAGTGCAGTGTCTTTGATGCAGCACAGCAACTACCTTGCCCTAAAGCTGCTAAAGACTTTTAGGTTGTTCCTCATCCATGTACGTTGCTAACAGTGGTGATGTTATTGCTAATAAATTGCTAATAGTGGTGATAGTACAAAAATCTTTTTAAAAAAGAGGAAAACTGTTTAAAGAAAAATAATTTTATGTAAAGAAAACATGTAAACCAGCAGAATGAGATTTGTTTCTGTATATTAGTATGGAAACATGTTCTGTTCTATGACTGGCTTTGGTAATAGATACACATGAAAGAATAATAAATAATAATAAAAAAAGGCTGAACATGTGGAGAATGTACATATTTGAGGTGAATTTAGAATGCATGCATTTATATAAAAGTGAGATTTAGGTGCTTTGGGCCTGGTCATTATAGGGAATTTGTGTCACTAACTGAGGCTCTAATTGACCCTAAAATAAGATCTAGCAGACTTGCTACCAATGAAAACAATGAAGTTTTCACTTTACAAACCATTTTCAAAAATTCACAAATCTGCCGGACCTTATTTGATTTCTGTTCATTTGATTAATTCATTTAACTGGATCTCAGTTTCTCAGCTCAGAAGAGACCAGTCTTCGACTAATATCAGAGCAGATGGTAGTCAGGAAGTCATCTGCATGGTATGTGTATCACCAATGAAGAATTGTTGAGGCTAAAAGGGACTAGGAAATGTGAATTTGTCTAAAGAGAACCTACTAGCCTTAGTCCAGCTTTCTGCTACTTGTCTCAACAATTTGTTCCAATAGTTATGTTTGGCATCTTTTTACAGTATCAATTTATGTAGATTTTCTTTATGCTTTCTCAGCTTAATTAAAGCTGACTTTAAATCTGAACTTTGTCAAGGGATATTCTGTCTTTGTGTAAGTATTTACGGGCCAAAATCTTTTTTTTTTTTTTTTTTTTTTTTAAGTTATACCAATGATACTTTCATGTTAGGCTATTTTCCCGCTATTTTCCCAGAATTTCAGTTTTTTTTTTTTTACTGGCTGTTTTATACACTACTTTTTCTATCTCTTTTGAAAATATACATATCGGAATTGTGTGCAACATTACAATACCATTCATTTAACTTTAAACTTTTCATTTAAAATATGAACTTTAAGTTAAAATCCTATTTACTTGATAGGGCAGTTCAAGTTCAGTGACCACTGTCTTCAACCTAAATAGGTTTGTTGTTGATGTAGCATGTTAGGGTCGTTTTTGACAGCTTTCCCAACAGCTGTACATTTTATATGTATATATAACTATATATATATGTTTTATATATATATATATAAAAAGCACATTTAAGTGAATAGTTTTGAGAAGCTGGAGAAGTCTTTCTGTCAGCTCTCTAAATAAATTAATGAGTGAATGCATAAAAGAAAAGGCCCAGGTATTCTAAAGGCAGCCTGTTAGAATGGAGCCTGTCAGTCTCTCTCACAAAACAACTATTCACATGAGCCTGTGAGATCGAAGGCAGATTGTTGCTTTTAAGAATGAGTATTTAGAATTCTTACCGGAGCTGTCCTAAAGCTTTCCAAATCCACCAATATATCTATTAATGGCAATTAATCTGCATTACGGTTTTTCATTTTTATTGGCTGTTGTTATTAAATCTCTCAGTTTCTGCAGTACTCCATTTGATGGTCTCTAGGCTATTTACAAGCCTCGTTTCCATAAGGCTGGCAAAACCTATTTTATTCCCTTATAACAAAAGAATGTAACAAGGCACTGTAGAGCTAAGTAATTCATCCTGAAAACAAGGAGTAAAGGAGTAAGAGAACTAAAATACAATCTTCTTTCTGGTTCTGAATGAGTTAGGGCCTTATAAATGATGTTCCTAGT
>NW_020455528.1:339030-483705 GCF_003342845.1 Nothoprocta perdicaria | reverse complement strand
TTGTAGAAGTGCACCGTCTGAAGGGATCAGTCCATCCCACACAATAAACACTCTTGTGACCCTGTTAGCTGGGCAGACATGAATGCCGTGGAAACTTGGTGCCAGCAGCTTTGGCTGCTGCTGTTTCAGTCCAGAACAAAAAGGAAATTTGAGCTTCATATTCCCCTAGGAATTTAAGGCCGACACACTGTCAGTTACCAGAAGGACGGAGTATTGACAAATCTGTGGGGCAGCTCTTTATCTCTTTATCTTTTAAGGGACTTTGTTCTCTTTAAATCTTTCTTTAGCATTCCAAAATCGCACTTTGCATTTCTTCAATCTCACAATTCTTCAAAAAACATTCTTTAATTTTAGGCAAAAGATTTTCTAATAAATTCCCCAAGTTGACAGTTTGAATGTTAACTAGCACCAGCTGCAGGACAAAAAGTTCTGGAATAATCAAAGTAGCCAAGACAAAGAGTAGAAGAAAAAAACAAATTTTCTCCATGAGAATAGGGGAAACGGACAAACAAGGAAGGGAAGTCTCCGAGAACTTAGGAAGTCTCGGGCCAAATGTTCTGCTCTGAGTTTGTTCAGAGGCGCGAGGCTGAAGGCTGTAGTGAGCAGGGACGGCTGTTGGCGCTGTGCTAACTGGCGGAGCGACTGTTCTGGAGCTCTGCCATCTTCAGGAATTTTAGGTAATTTTCTTTATGATATATCAAACTTAAGATGAAGCCACTGGCAAGAACTAATGTCAACGCCAAAATACCTAGTCTTGTTGTGTTTCTGGTTCCTCTCTCCTGTATCTCTAATTTGGTTTTTATTTGACAATGGGATAACTTGAGTGCCTGCCATTTTTGTCATTATAGCTGCCAATTTTTTTTTTTATTATCTCAAAGAATCCATTAATTAAATGATTTTATAATTAAATAGTTATAGTTTTGGATTAAATTTGGAAAGGAAAAGATTGTTATTCTTTTTAAGGTTTTATGTGCCAGCACTTAATTACAAAATATCCTACTAAATAGTTTATACTCTTCCAAAGGTTACTGTTTTAGCTTTTGAATTGTTGAATGGTATTTCAATATGGCAAAAATGTTTGTGCCTAAAAGGTTCTTTTAAACCCTAAAGGTTTTCTTTAAACACCACAAAATTTGTTTAAGCCATAAGATCCTATGCAGGTCCTCTGCCTGAAGGAAGTTAAATTTGGATGGATATATCATGCCTTTTTATAAAGCTCAGCTAAGTTATAACTTAGGAAGCTGAAGTGAAATCCAGAGTCATAGTTTGTTTTGTGCGATGGGAGGAAAAGTTATCAAAGACAACTTTGTTTCTATGTGCTGTGCACTGAATGACCTCGTATCTGTCTGAAGGTTGATATGAAGATCACGCTGCTCTTTGGGGGAATTAATAATTCAGAACACATGCAGAAAATGTTCTCTGAATTCCCTGAGATCCCCCCCCTCCCCTCACCCTTTCGATGGACAGGGATATTTGTTAAACGCTCTGCATTTGGTAAAACTTCCTACAAGTTACAGGTATGATTTGCATGCTGGTATTGAGCTGGGGTGTTCTTCCCAGTAACTTCAGCAGTAGCACCATGATTCGAGTACGTTCACAGAGCATTGCTGCTGTGTCCACGCAGGCTAGTGGCCCGTGCGATCCCATCAAGATGAAGCAGAGATTGCCTAGCTCAGTGGGCTGGATAGACCCAGCTGGTTCACTTTTATCTGCAGCCAAGATACTTTGCCTCCTTTCTCCCTTACTGGAGCAAGCAGCTGCTGAGATGAAGTTTTGGATTTGTTTTTGCTCAGAAGTGGTGTGGTACATATGTGAGGTACAAGTGTGTTAGGCTCTGTTTTCCCTCCTGATTTCCCTGCCCGATGCCACTTGAGCCTTTGTGTCCTCTCACTGGAGGCACAACAGGCTGATGAAGAGCACTCCGTGACGCACGCAGCCGCTCCTGGTAAGATCTCACTCCAAAGAGCATCTTAAAATGTCACCGGCCTACACGGATACCTCTTTCTCTGGGGTTGTTATTCCTTCAGAAACAGAGTCGTACTTTACAAGTACAGGCATCTTCCGACTGCTGTTCCAGTGAAGTGTAAAACTTCCTGAAGGCCTCTCAGGTAAGCGCAGTGTCTGTAATAGAGCCACTGTTGTCTGTCTGTAAAGGACTGTGACTGATCCTTAGAGTATTTGCTTCATTATTCTCTAATCTGCAGCTTGTAAAGTGGTTGTCTTCCCATGACAGTGATGTATGGCCTATGGTGCGCAAGTGAAGTTAGCATTTATATTGAGCTTAGTAATTTAAGTACAGTTGAGAACATTATTAGTGCTTATTAGAAGTCTGCAGGATCTTGTTTTCATTTCTAACTGATAGGAGCATTTGGTTAATTACTTTATAAAAAAAACAGATGCCTCATTTTACCTTAATTACAGCTATTTACAACAATGACTATTGTTTTTTGTTGTGATTCATAAAAATAAGAAATGATGGAGAATACCATATACATTAAAAACAATTTGCATATATGTCAGCATTACAGTTATCAAAGGACCTTAGTGCATGGGACTCAAAGCTTCTCTCATCTGCCACTTTATAGAGTGGTAGCATGGAATAGACAAGTCAAGGCTTCTTGCGTGGTTTTGTATAATCTTGCTGCATGCTAGTTTGATAGCAGCATATCCTGCTCCTGCTGTCTCTATTCAGTTTTCAACCATGTGTGAGGGCCTTGGGATTTATCCTTAGCTTTTTCACAGAAGGCAGTATATTCCAAGGCTGCTATCTCGACTGTTTTTGTTTGAAGCAGTTGTAGCTTGTTATCATTCGTGTGGTAACGAGTAGGACAGAGCGTTTTGGCAAAGTTGCTGACTCAATTAAGAGATGCTGTCAGTCCTTCCTTTCTTTTCGAAGAGACAAATTGGTACTTATAAAACTGGGAGCAAAACCCATATAACATGCTACTGAATGTTAAATTTGCAGAGTCTGAAGATTTATTAAGCATTCAGAAACATTTTGCTTTGGTTCTGAATATTAAATGGATAATTGTGCTCCCCTAGTCCTGTGCGTTTGATCTACAAATCAGCAAGTGTTTTAATGCAGACCAGGTACTTGTGTCGCTTTCACTGCATATTTAAGGAAGAAGGGCAGTTTTTAATCCAGGCCAGATCTTTTAGTCAGTTCTCTCTTGATTAAGAGTGCCTAGTGGTGATATATTATCAGAAAGAGTTTGTTTTCCACAATCGTCTTGGCTAGTAAGATATCACAAAGTACTATCAGTCTGATGTTTTACCCTCTTCTCGCTTTCCACGGCGAATGCAAAAAGTGTATGCCCACCTAAAATGACCCAGTGGGAAAGCTAGAGGTAGATATGTTCCCTTTATGAGGACTTATAAATATTTGTATATTCTTTGAAGCTAAATGTCCCTGCCAGCCCTTGGCTTCCAGATTGAGATGCAACCACAGAGAGCCCGTCCAGTACCTGTTCTGCTGGAGTCTGCTGAGGCCCTTAGCCTGCCTGCGCCGCTAACGGTGCTTTGCTTTGCTCCTGTGCAAGCCACTGAGTTTTGCTTTCAGGGCAAGTTCTCCCTTTCTCTGAAGCAATTAATTCTCTTTTTGTTGCATATATTAGTCTGAATGTGCACACGCTTTTCTGGATGCCATATAACATATGATTTTAATTAGGCACTGGCTTCTGCTAGAAAGGTTGTGTCATAAGAACAAAGTTAGGAGTGTGAGGTTTTCAAGTTACTTTCTTAAAATAATGGAGTTGGACCACTGTAAATTCTGCTGCACATGCTGTTATCTCTGCAAGGCCTATGTGCTTAATCGTAGATATCAGAAGCTGGAGAAGTGAACTGAATGAACAGTAACTGTGTGCAAAATGTCCCATTTGGAAAAAGAAAGTCATGTGAAATGGTGATATTAAGAAGAAATAGAACAGTCACTCTTAGGGAGTTACCAATGACTAGAGCAAAGACAGAGAGACTGAAGCTTCCACAGCTGGATAATCTATTGGGCTGTTGTAGCTGATATAACAAATACACTGGGCTGTAATGGGAAGGAGTTTTCTTTAGCAGGCAGTTGCCCAGGATGGAAATTGCTGAATTCCTGTGGACATTCACTTCGTATTTTGAAAATTACATTTTCTGGACAGTCATGTCTGCAGGGGTTCAGATCCTGACTTCATCAACAGACTCATCATCAAGTAGCATTTCAATACTAATATAAATATAGAATGTTCTTGATGTTTTAACTATACTGTTGTACGTAGAAAAATCATAGCAGAACTGTGCAGCTGGACACTGGTACAGAAGTCAACTTTCATGACATGTGTCCATGTAGCTTGATTAGCAGGACAGCAGTGTTTTATAGGAGAAAAAGATAGCGAGAACAGGGCTCAGGACCTCATGAATTACAACCCAGATTCTCTTAACTTTTCACCTTTTGCCTCAATTTCTCCATATGTAAAATGGAGATACAAAAAGTGTCTTGTGCAATGGAGACAGAATGTGAAAATTCTTCGGTGGAGGAAATTCAGAGAGTCAGTATTTGCTTGTACACTAGACCTTTAGAAATTTT
Source organism: Nothoprocta perdicaria (assembly GCF_003342845.1). Taxonomy (NCBI): domain Eukaryota; kingdom Metazoa; phylum Chordata; class Aves; order Tinamiformes; family Tinamidae; genus Nothoprocta; species Nothoprocta perdicaria. The sequence goes on along the minus strand of NW_020455528.1, from coordinate 479,141 downwards.
GGGACAGAGACAGCAGATATTCGACTAGAAGCTTGTCTGGGATGTGGGATAAATGAGAATAAATGACAGAGTTTTAATAATTTTATTAAATATTGGTCTGATCAAAAAACCTCTTTTGTCCTATGAGCCCTACATACTAAGTAAGAGGAATGTTCTGAGGAGATTCAATAGAAGTTCTCGTCATTACTCAAGAAGCCAGCTATTTCATGTCATCCCATTGCTGGAGTTCATTTTATTTCATACATATGGATTTAGCAATAATGTGGTAATTGCATTTTCTGGTGATTAACATTGCCCTGGTGTAAAATCTAAGAGCCACAGCTTCCAAGAGCAGTGTCTTCCAGAGCCCTCCTATCACATGGCCCATTGGCAGAGACAAATGAAGTTAAGTAATTTAATTAGATACGATTAGCATTTAAAGCTCTCTACCCAGAAACCAATAAAGAGGTTCCCAATTCATCCAGTATTATTTCACACAAGGCTTTAACGTTGTTAGGTGAAGGCAGCCTGGCTCGGGGGGTTGCTAATTTAACCTGTACTTCTCTGAGGTCCTGGTTTCAACCGGCCCCTCTTAGCGATGAGCGAAGCCGCTTGTTCCTGGAGAGCTGGGAAACGTCCTGCGCCGAGCGAGGGCCGAGAGAAGGATGGTTGCTGCAGAGCAGCTCTGCAAAGGAGAAGCAACATCGCTGCACCTGGCGCTGGGCTGCCACCTCCGTTGGCCCGAGCACCTTTGATGCTGTTAGGTGGTTTGGAGGGTATCTGCCTCAGAGGGGGTGCTGCCTCCAACACATGTTGGTGCTAGGGTAAGGCGTGGGAAAGCTGGCTTTCCTCCTGCTCTTCAGTTAAACACAAGTCTTTTTTTTTCCCTTTTTTTTTCCAGAACTGCAAATTTGGCTTCTTTCAAAACTGCTTAATTCCCTTAGCAAAGCAAGCGGCCTTGCCCGCCTCGAGCAACTCGAAGGGAGATGCCATCGGGCACGCAGCTAAAGACATTTAGAGCTGGAACAGGAGAGGACATGAGGTAGCGGTGCCAGGAGTAGCTCCTTTCAAGCCAAAGGGAGGGCAGCAGAAGCACGGGGTCTGTGTATACTGTTTTGTACATTAACATATATGACAACCAGGCAAGTGCCAGGAAACCAGGGCCTGGCTTCACAGCACTCAAAGCAAATGCCAGATAAATAAGTTTATTTTAGTAAGTGATGTGGTGCTGGCTACATTACAGCTGCTCTGGGTTACACTGAACGAGCTTCTCTCCTGCCCTCTGCCACTGATTCCTGCTGTGCTTTTAGGCACTGGGAATGCAGGGATGGGGCCTGCACAGGCTTTCTGGGAGAAAAGCCCTATTTTCACAGTTTCAACCAAGCTCATTACTTGACCCAAATTTTCATATTTAAATACACTGAAAGCAGAAAAAAAAACAGAACCAAAAAAAAAAAAAAAAAACCCAGACTTCAATGTTGTTGGAATTTATAACCTAGAAAAAGTACTATTAGCAGAATTTTCATTCAAGATGTTAGTAAACTTTTTTTTCAAAAGCGTTAATGACAATTCCAACCATACCCCTATTCCAGCCTTAATGATTCTATGATTCTATGTGCGTGCACAAGCAAATCTCAGGCAAAAATATCAGAGATAGTTAACAGCTGTCACGGCTGCTCAAAATGCAGGGGAAGGAAGCAAGCTGCCTCTGTTTCTTCCTTTCTCACACGAGAGAGAGTTTTGCAGCTTCGGAGAGCAGTTGTGGCGTTAGCGCTGTGCGCTCCGAGCATGGACGCAGCGCTCCGTGGCGCGGCACCGGAGCCGGCTCGGCACGCGGCTCCTCGTGGCTGCGGTTCCGGGGAGGGAAGCGTGAAGATATCCTGGCGCTGCCACCCCGGCAAGAGCTGCCCTTGGGGCTGTCCCTCTGGCTGCCCTGGCTGAGGGGCAGCAGTCAGGACAAAGCCCTTCTGCGATTCCCGTGGACAGGTCTCTGCCTTTGGCAGTGCCAAGGCCGCCCTGTAATCTATGGACCTGCATGAAAACACCTTATCACCAATTCAGTGTGTTATTTTATAAGGTGTGTATCTAACAGCAGACTTAAAAATGTGCAGTTTGTCTTTGTTCTGATGTTTTCCTTTTTAATCATGATTGTTCTCTGCTATTTTTCTGGCAGCCTTTGGCAATGTTTCATTTTAGCTCCAAGTGAAAGAACAGACTCTTAAAATAGAATGTAATCCTTAGCTATCATTTGATCAGTTTTAATTTAATTTCCCTGCAATGAAAATATAATGGAAATCTGAACTCCAGAACATACAATTTGAGAAAAGCCACTGTCAACATTACAGAATCTGTGTCTTAACATTTCCAAACAGCAATAAGAGTATCCTCTTTTTACAGCTTTTTACAGGCTGGTCTGCAGCTGTATGGTTACCTAGTCCAGTGTGAGGCATAGAAGAGCATCCCAATTTTCAGAAAGTGATCCCTGAATTTCAAGTGCATCCCTTTGGGAATGCCCTCTATTAAATGTATTGGGTCTGCATCTCCGATGTGTAGATTGCCTTTCATTTTCATTTAACAGCAGCACTCTTCATTTCCTCAAGCTTGTATGTCAGCAGGCTGTGAGAACTTCATCAAGAAGTTCTCATCCATCTCAGTGTGCTTTGGGTTCAGGCATAACTAAAAGGTCTTTGACTTCTTTTCTGCCTTTTTTTTTTTTTTTTTAACTTAGTAGGAGGCAAAAATAATGCCTCCTTTTCTCTTCAGACTGCAGTTGTTCTCACTCCTCTAGGTCCTCCAATTGCAGTGACGTTGTATTGTGCTTTTTTACCTTTGTCATTACTGCTATTTCTCTGATACATTTGCCTTGCATCCAGCTCCAGCCTGTCTGTTACCCTGTCAGGACTCACATAGAGTTTCTCCTTTCTCACCGAAATTATTTTTAGAACTTCTCAAGTATTCCCTTTGCCATGCAGCGTTGCTGTGCCACGGCGGAGAGCTGGCTGCTTTGGGAGGGCAGCTCGCAGGAGGCCAGCGAGCCGACAGCATCCCAGCGAGGCGAACCCAGGGGTGCTCTGTGTGGGCGCGTGTTCCTGCAGGCCTGCAGCGCCAGGGAAGCGCCGCCCCAGCTCCCTGCTCCCGGCGCAGCTCCGAGCCCGCCGGCTTGGGAGGGCACTAGCGGTCAGTGTGGATGGCGGCCCGGGAAAACACCCTGCTTGCCCTCGTCTGATGGCCTTAGGAATGCAGCATTTGGGAACTGTGGAATCACTTCGGCTGCCTTTGATTTGCATCGTATGTGCAACATGCATCAATATATATGTGAAGTGGACATTGAAATACCGTTCCCCTTCTGGTCAGCTGGCCACATTCAAGCGCTGCTTGCACTGTTGTTTTCCTCACTCTCAGTCTATTACTTGCTTTGTTAGGCAGACGCTTGCTGTGATTCTGCAAATACAAATTAATCAGTTCCCTGTGCAGAAGGCAAGCCCCAGAATAGCACTGATCCTTTAAAGCAGAATCTTTTGGTTCTCATATAGTTTTATTTTGGGAGTTATATATATTTATGCATGTGTGTATATATACAGTGTGTGGGTGTATGTATATATATATGTATGCAGGTCTCGTAGGATCCTCTGCATCTGAGTAAGATTGCTCTTTCTGAAATGTAATTTAAGAGGTGGGGATGACAGAGAGCAGATTTCAGCGTTCTGAAACAAAGGCCAGAAGTGAGGGCTGCTGTTGGTGAGAGAGCAGACTGAGGGAAAAAAGGATAGGTTGCAGGAAAATGACTTGGGATGTGATGGTTTCTTGAAAGGATGCAGTTATTTGACACTCTGTGGCAACGTGTGCATCCAGCTGACATTTCTTGCAGGAGTGGGACCTCAGCAGGTCTTCTGACCGTCAGGCTTCCCAGGCCAGATGGGATGATAGTGGTCTCTGGGTCCCAGAGCCCCATCTGTGAAACCGACATAATTCAGGAGGTGCCACCCAAAGTGGTTCATTTATACAGCCAATTTTCAGTAACTCTTTAATGTTCATTAATTTACAGAATGAGCATGGAAGCAAAATTTATTGCAAGAAGAGATTACTTTCATGAATTAGGTTTATCTTGACTGCAGACAGCGAGTACATGTGACAAAAGAGTTTATCAGCACGTAAGAAATGTCATGACACTGCAGGAAGATACAATCAGGTATTGATTGTAGCCCCAGCTCTGCTCTCTTGTATTGGAAGGCTGCATAAATAGTTGCCTAAATTTAAGCTTCTATTTATCTTCTCTTGACTTCAGTGGCATTGAAACACATGCTTGAATTCGTTCCTGAACTAATACTGTCCATATGCATGAAGGAACAGAGTCAGAATTTTAACAGGAGCATTTCTTAGCAGTGTTCACTAAGTGTTATTGATGGATCTCTTGATGAATATTTTCTTCTGATCCACTTGCCTGATCCATTTGTGAGGTGTCAACCGACAGCTACTAAAATGTCTCAGATTGCTTAGCTGGCCAAGTATCAGTGAAGACAACGTGCCTCTTAAAATCCAGAGTGCACAGAGAATTTATATTTTCTTGCCACTAGTGAGGAGTTGGGACAGTTTGCATGGGGCAGTTAAGTTAGCAGCTACCGGGTTTTTGCTTTCAAAGCAGAGTGTTAATAGACGAAGGGAGGAAGGGAATCTTCCTCTGTTCCAGATCAGCTAGAGGCTCTCATCATGTATGTGAAATTAGTTTTCTTTGCATGCTGCAATTGAAATTGCTAATGCATAGCAATTAGATTTAATGAAGGGAAGCTGCTGATAACTTAGGCATGCTGACTGCCCTTCTGTTTATGTTCTTAGGGGAGTGAATTCTGCAACCTGTTGATATATTTTGTTTTTGTGGACCTTTTCGAGGAGGTTTAGTTCTTTCAAAATAATATCTTGTTACAGATTAGCTCAGGTTGCTTATTGTTATTTAGAGATTTCTGTCCAAAACCAAGAGTTTGTCCAGCCTGCTTTGGCGTACAAAAGTAGTTCGTTTGTCCACAGCAACTCCCATCCATCCCTCTCCGGAAAATCCTATTCTATATCTGCCAGCTCTTCCATAGTTTCATCTACCTGTCTTATTCTTCCTGCTTACCTGTTGGTCCTCTGCTATATGGACTTTTCTGAGTGGGCACTTGCTTATGTGCCGGCCGCTGTGCCCTGTAAATCCATCTTTTGGGGGAGTTCAGCACTTAGGTGTTGGTTTGATTCCTGTGCTGAAGTCAAAACCTTTTTGTTGCCACATGCAGAGTTTTCAGAGATAATGGCAGTTTTCACTGGTAAGGAAACCGAAGGCAGTTATTTTTTTCAGAAATCCGAAGCAAAGCAGTGCTCTTCTATTTGCATTTCAGACTTGCACCTGTCCTTGTTTAACCTGGCCTGGCAAATGAAGGTAACTGGGGGCGCAATCGCTTCTTAAGTGTGCCTTTTATATCGTATTTATTTCATGGGGTCGTTTTAGAAGTCCTTCCCAAACATAATGTCAGTTACATTTGGACGTTCAGTTCTTATTGGCTGCACAAATTACTCATTTACAGCAGCTGTTAGGCTGTGCAGCTTAACCTTGCTCTTCATTATGAGCAAGAAGATAATTGTATTGGACATCTCCAGATGTTCTCACTTAAGAAAAATAACATGTCTGTGTTTTCTTTACAACCCGTGAGTAAGACTGCTGTGCCCTTTCCAGATACTGGATTAGCAAGTTCCGAGTGAGTTTCTCAGTTGTACTTCCTGCTGACTTTCATTTATGCTGAGCCAAAAAATTCCATTAACTTTAGGAAGGAATAGTCACAGAATCCCTGTGTTAGCTGTCAGACTGCACAGCTGCCGTGGTAAGTGCATGTTGGTAGAAGGTCTTGTCATGGCTTTCCTTCTCCGAAATGGTGCCAACAAGAAAGGAATTGATTATTAAATCCTGGGTCTTGACAGCCCATCAAAGATCATGCAGCTGTTATCCTAGAAATACCAATGACCATCACGACAAAGCCTTCATCAGATCCCTGGCCCCAAACTGCATAGTCTACATCCTCCAGTAAGTATTGTTGGATTAAAAAAACCATGAAGCTGGTGTTAAAAAAATTATTTCTGCCTGTTTTTTTTTCTTCCCATCAATCTCTGCAGTTCTCTGCCTGGGTCCCATAAAGGTCATATACAATACCTTAAGCAGTTATTTTGTCATAAGAGTTGGATATTTATCATGAACCTTGGCAGCAACTTTCTCCATCTGTCTTTCAGTATGTTGAAAGCTCATTCCACTACTATTCTTCAGGTACTAAAGAAATATGAAGAAAGCAGAGGCAAGAAAACGCAGATGTCAATACCATCATGGGGATTTTTTATGGAAGAAACCAGTGCAGACATCCTAAAGAACTTGGCTTTATGATTCATCTCATCCCATACCTAGTACTAGTAAACCGCACTGATGAGCAGAACCCTGCAGTTTGCTGAGTAGGAGCTTGGCTGTACTCACTGTGCAGCAATTGCAGAGCTCCTCAGTGTCCTCCCCCGTGGCAGAGAGTACTTTCAAAGTGTTCACTTGAGATGACTTACAAAACCCGCATGGCTAAAGGCAGGAAATGTGGAACTGCAGGATTGTTTTGGGAGGGGGTTGTGGCCAGGCCCAAGAATTCCCATAGTTGATTTGTATGGAGCAGTATGAAAATGTTGTGTGGCTGGAAACGTGGAAGGTAAGAGTATCCCAATACCACAGAATTAGCGGTGGGCAGTGTTACCAGATCATATATGCACTGCTGTAAATTATTCATTGTGGAGCAGATCTATAGTAAATTTCAGCTGTAGATGTTCCCTAAGTAAAAGGTGTAATGTAAGTTATTCCAATCTTAAATGCTAGCTGCAAAATATTCCAGACTCTGAAAAGTCATTCCTCTAAAAAAAAAGCATTAAAATGAGCATCTTAACTTAGACTATTTAATAATTGTAATCTTCAGCAGCCCTGAAGAGCTGTATTATTTGAACGTCAGATGACTACTTCAGTAAATGAAATACAGGGGAAAATGTGTAGTCTCTTTTTGAGAAGGGTAATTATGCTCCAAATGAATGTTTCACCAATAATTTCACACAAATCCTCAGTTCATTCCAGATAGAAACCTAGCAGCAATAATACAAATAAGAACAGAATTCATCTGAGATAAAAAAAAAAAAAAATCCACCAGGAAGTGTAGATACTTAGATTACACCCATTAGGGAGGTTGGTCTAGCCATTTAAAATATTATATGGTTCTAGCACCACAGTGAGATGAAAGCAACCCACACCCTGAATTGTGTATAGCAGCACTATCACAGAATCCTTAACGTTGGCAGGGACCTCTAGAGATCATCTAGTCCAACCCCCTGCTCCAGCAGGGACACCCAGAGCACGGGGCACAGGGCGACATCCAGGTGGGTTTGGAAACTTAAGTGTAAAGCTTGAGATTTGTTTTTCACTCCTTTTGCCAGTCATTACAAGATCAAATGACACATCAAGGTCTTGATATTTATGAAAACCTTTATATGCCAAGTTGAATGTGTGTTCTTTGAAAGCTGTTTTCAAGTTGGTTTGCTATACAACTTGTCAAAATTTGAACATGGCAAAGTTGAGTGTCTAGTCCGAGTTAGCCATTTCAGCCCTCTGAGGGGAGCTTATCTTACGCTCCTTTAAAATGGGCTGAGTTCTTTCTGTGGAATGGGATATATGTGTTCCTCTTTCTCTGTGTGATTCAACAGAGAGAAAGTGCTTAGGCAGCAAGCTACCAGAATTTTAAATGACTATTTTTAAGTGATAAAAAGATAGCATGCATCCCATGCATAATCGAAGTTAACTTCATCTAGCACTTTCTACATTTACTAAAGACCATATGCTTCTCAACTTTAAAAATTCATTTTATTCATAAAACTAGGTCTAGTTGAAGTGATAGATTTTTGATTCATTCAGAAAGAAAGCAATAAATTAATATCAATATTTTTAGATGATCTCCTTTTGTGGACATCTTCAAAACCCGCTTGGATGCAGCCCTGTGCCGTGTGCTCAAGGTGAACCTCCGTGAGCAGGGAGGGTTGGACTAGATGATCTCTGGAGATCCCTTCCAACCTTAACCATTCTGTGATTCTATGATTTTGATAAAGGAGTGTCTGTTCATGTCAGGAGAGAGAGAGATTTTAAAGAGGTGAGCTTGAGGAATGGTTTGATGTAAAGAAGACCTGCCCTTCCAGTCTTCAATATATACACGGCATCTCACTGCAATCAAGCAAATAAACATATTAATATAGACTGAATGGCTGTAATATAAATGAAATTGGAGGTCGTTTATCTTTCTCTTTTTGCATGTTAGCTACTAGAAAGTATTGGGATGGTGCATAGTCAGTTTTTGCACTGCATAGTCAGTTTTTTTAAGTTATTCATAATTGAATAATACAAATTTTGAAATGCTAATATTTCCTTCATGAGAACTCAACTTTCTTTTCCTATTTCCTCTTTCTTTTTTTTTTTTTTTTAATCTATGACCTAGTACTTAATTAGTTGCTTCTGTTGGTTTTACAAAAAAACCCCACAATATAAAAAGGGCAGCCAAATTTGATGCTGAGCCTCTCCAGAACAGTGAAGAACTCGCTCATCGCCATGAATTACAGCACCTCTAGTTGTATAGTATCAAATTAAGTTAATTCACAAGTATTTGTAGCCCGTAAAAATGTTTGGGGAGTGTTCTGACTTGCTTTTTGAGTGATGTTAGATTCTACATAGTTGGGCAGTCAATTAACTTGAGACTAAAAAAAACCCAGGCGGGTCAGCAGGCATATGTGTCTCTTCAGCAAAAGGACTTCAGTATGCAGAGATGGAGTAGTACAGTCCCCCGAAGATGTTACTTGCAAAAAAGGAAAATCTCAGAGAAGTTACACCAGACTTGTAAGTCATGTTTAGCTCCCCGTAAGTGCTGTAGCATTACATGAGGATTTCCCCTGGGCTTTGTGAAAATATATATGTTTGTAAAAGAAGGGAGGCCTTGAGGGAGAAACAAGAAGAAAACCGATAGAATACTGCTATTTTTGTCTTTTGGAAGAAGCATTGAAACTTGTGATGATATTGCCTGTGTAGAGGGAGGGAGGGAGGTCTGTGTCACATTTTGACTTGGTAGTGCCAAGGACAAACTGGGAACAGTAAAATGTGAGCAGATGAAGCCAAACCGCAAAGGCAGGAAAGCAAGTTGAAGGTTTTTTTGCATCCAAAAGAGTTTTGCAGTAGTTTTGTCTTGTTTTGCTCAAGTTAGACAATATTTCCTTTACAGTTTGACTGAGAATGGCATTAAATGAAATTAAGTTAGCAGATGGTGTAGATATGGTTAAACTGTTTTTGCTGCGTTGCATGGATTCAGCTATAGCACTCCAGAAGTGTTTAATACCAGCTGTTACCATGCAGAGAAAGAGAATAACCTATATTGATGTAACTGCATGTATAGTAGAGGGGTTTACTAATTTAACTATTTTTATAATTAAACAATGTATACCGGCCCATTCCTCGTTCCTTTGAAATACGAAGGTGTATTCCCTTGCTGTAAGAAGTTAGGCTAGAGAAAAAGATCTAAATGTCACCAGGCCAAGGGACTTTTACAAATGAAATCTTACTTAAAATTTGACACTGTGTTATTTTATGGACGGGACATTGCTCTTCCTGTCCTGCTGTCAGCTGTCCTGATATACTTTTGTGTTGATTAATAGTTGCACCATTTCTGATCAGACAGTAGTTGCAGGATGTGGCTTGCGAGGATGCATGGCAAAGAGAGTCTGCAGTTGCTGTTGGCGCTTCCGGGAACAAACTGCATCATGCAGAAAGGAGGAAAAGTCGCCTTACTAGGGCTGCTGATGGCTGATTTGGCAGAAGGTATTTTTCAATCAGACTACAGAGGGGAGCTGGTTTCCTGTTGCTTTAGTCGGAGGACTGAATAATAAGTGTCTACAAGGAGTGATAGGAAATGTAAGAAATGTTCTGAGTAATCTCCAATATCTAAAGATTTGTGGAACACCTCTATGAAATATTTATTTATTTATAATTCACAGATGGAAAATGGGTGGCTACTCCAAGCTTTGGTTGTTAAGAACTGTCAGTAGATCATTCAAACAAACAGCATGAAGGAGAATTATACTACATAGAATCATAGAATGCCCAAGGTTGGAAGGGACCTCAGAGGTCATCGACATGAATCAAGTTTTGCAACAGCACAAACACGATGCTGTAAACTATTTTAAAATTACGAGATACTGAAAAGTCTCACAGAAACAAAATGCCTGGCAATGGAGGTCTCTTGCTAGTGTATTTACATGCAGCTTGGTTTTCTTTCACAGGTACAAGTGGCACCATCATGTTGACCTTCCAGGGAGCAGTGCCCAGGATGTTTGCCATGGGGGATGTAGGAGGTTTGCCATGGGGTGACATGGCCAACAGGCCCGGCTAGTGGCTAGAGAAGGAGGGAAGGTGGCACGAGGCCTTTGGCATCTGTCAGCGCCAGTGAGTGCTTCTGGGGACAGAAGGGCTGCTCGAGGTGGGAGAGCTCTATGAGGATCTTGTGGTTATTCCCCACTGGGGAGAGTCTCACCCAGGGCAGGGCTATCTGAGCTGCCAGAACAGGGAAGAGGAGCTGCTGCCTCTGCCATTCACTTTAGACTTTGTCATTTTACCAGATTTAAGGTCCCTTGTTAAGCTACTTTCAACATGCATGGGCACGACTCTCTCCGAAGTCCAAAGAGAGAGGAATCTTTTATTCCACCTTACTGAATTCCCTATACCATCAGCACCTGAGTGGTGTGGTAAGTCATGTGAATGGCATGTGTCACATACAGTTTGTTCTTCCTCTCATCCTCTTTCCCTGTGAGTGAACTGTGCTGTAAGCCTAGATAATTTCTAAAAGCTGATTTTTAGGTCATGAACACGAGACTGGGCAGATACTGTGTTTGTCTGGTTTACGGATGAAATTCTCATCCATATACCTTACAGATACTCCACCTATCATCTTGCAACAGCTATTTGTCTCATGGGCCCCAAAAAGTTTTCGAACAGTCTGTCAGGGTTTGCCAGATTTCCATGTGTCCTCATGGAAATTAAGTCTTTGATTTTATGTAGGAATGTGTGAAGGCTATTTGGGGAGTCAATTTTAACTTGACATCTAAACCAATAACTACACTGCCAGATAATTATCACTTGTTTCATGCAATGATTTTTACTTCCCATGACACTATTGCAAGGCAAGAACAGAGCTGTCGTTTAATCGAGAAGAACTGAAGAGTCTGTGAGTCGTGTGCTCCGTGCTATGAAGAAAAATACTGCACAGAACCAATGATCCCTTAGACAGGGAGTAGCTCAAGGGACCCTTCACTTTAGAGCCTGTCTGAAGCATCTTGAATTGGCCACAAAGATCTTTTTATTTTCTTTTTATAACTTACTAAAAATGAATAATGGCTAATTTCTCAAATGCCTCAGGGATTCTCTTAAATTCTGATAGAAAAATGTTAATTTTTCAAGGAAGAAAGTAGGAAGCAAGATTTTGACACATCTATTGAACAGGATTATACAATTAGTACAACTTCACTACCCATTTTCATTCTCAGATTTTTAACTGCATATTTCAGGCACAATAGAAGGAGGCCTTTTTATCATTTTTCTCGAGCCTGCAGGGAACTTGAGGCTCTCCACTGGAGCCCAGTACGATCAAGTCAGTGGGAAGATTCTAGGTTGAATTTGGGGGTACGGAGGGTTTCCTTCTAAGCAGACTTTTACATAAAGTACTGGCTGCACGTTTTGTGCCAATTTCAGGGCACTGCCATTAGCTCTGGCTCTTCGGTCAGGAACGAACAGTGGTGACATGCACTGAGGAAGCTGAGCTTTGCACATTGCAAAATCATGGTAGTGATGGTCAAGCTACAGCTTGCTCACCTGGAGTGAGCCTTGCTCTCAGGGAAGAGGGAAAGGAGCAGATTAATGAAGTAATGTTGGGTTCCCCACCACATAGACTAAAGAAAGGGAATATATCTTTCTGTTATTATTTTAGAGTTTCTTTTTAGCCCTTCTTAAGCTTAAGGTGTATTTCAGTGTTCAGTAAAACCTCTCTACTTGGTTTTTAGTGACACATGTACACAAACCCTTATACAAATGGATAATTTTATCAATGTCTACAGCTCTGCCAGCTTGAAAAGAATGAGTGATAAGAGTAAAGGCATTTTGTATTCGTATAAGACTGAATCCCAGGTCAAATAAGGATGGGGCAAAATGTTGAAATAAATTTGTGCGATTAAGTTGGAGTTGGCCAGATTGTAAATATCCATGCATGATTTGTGAAATATGATATATTAGAACAGGTGACATTGAAGAAATATTCAACAAAAAGAAGGATGATGAGGAGTCATTCTGTTGTGTTACCATTTCATGAAGAACTTTATTTACTGTATACTTAGTGTATATAGTAGAACCATAGAATCATAAAGGTTGGAAGGGACCTTTGGAGATCATCTAGTCCAACCCTGCAGCACATGCAGGGTCACCTAGAACACGTGGCACAAGGCTGCATGCAGGTGGGTTTGGAAGATCTCCAGAGAAGGAGATCCCGCAACCTCTTTAAGGTTTTTTCTTTTCCTTAAGTTCCTGGGGAACTTCTCGTGCTTCAGTTTGTGACCGCTTCTTCTTGTCATATCTCTGGCCACCACTGAAAAGTGCTGACTGTATTTTTCAACACCAGCATTAGGAGCAAAGCACAGGATTGTGCACTATCAGAAATTATATGAGAGTCTAAGCGTGTGCCTGTGGCATCTGCAGGAGACAGTATCACCTTCTGATTTTCCTGGGGATGCTGCCTGTTGGAGGAAATCCGATTCCTTCCCTTTGCCTTCCCAGCTGCTGGCTCTTCCATAACCCCAGGGTAGGTTTCTGCACCTTTCTTGTGGTGGTTGCCTTATTTACTGATCTTGTCTCTCCCAGAACACTAAAACAAACCCAAAGCCTTTTCCATGTGCACTGTGGCTGACCTAAGGCAGGCACCATGTTGGTAAGGCAGTGGAAAAGGAAATACTGATCTGGAAGTGTTTGTGCCTGCAACTATTATCACAGCTAATGCAAGACAACTTTTTATTTATTTACTTATTTATTTTGTCTGAAGGCCACGTGTGCAAGTGGGAGATGCTGGAAGAGCACGATTGATTTGCCAGGCTTGTAGGTTCTGCAGCCCTTAGAGGGGTGGAGGTTGGACAATCCTGAAAGAAAACAGCTATTGGCAACGTGTGCAGAGCAGAGGCACTGCCTGAAGTGGGGGAAATGTGCACAGCAAAGGTGGGAGGCAGCCCCACGCTCTGGCTGGAAGCAAGCGAAAAAGCCTTTCTGGAAAAAAGAATGTGCAACAGATACTTTTAATATTCTAGTCAGAGTGTTTTAAGATGGGGAATGTAAATAGTGAAGAAAGGGGAGGTAGTGTGATCAAAGCAAAAAGCAAGTAAGATGTCTTTGAGGAAAAAAAACCTATGAATGCCATAGGCAAGATGTGGGAATTAGAAAGGCTAAAAGGTCAGAGAAATCATGTTTGGAAAGGAAAAGGGCTAAATAGAAGCAGGTGCTATGTCAGCGTGGTGGGGAGATTTTAGATAAGTGTTGGAAAAACAGCCAAAGTGAGATATAGTTTGGGACGTGGGGAATAACTGGCCCAGGAGACTGGGAGGGTTGGTTTTTTTTTTTTTTTTTTTTTGGTGGTAAAGAGGAGATAAAGAAAGGGTAGGTATCTTCATCTCTCCAGATGAGCATGGGAAGCACATGCATATGAGTGCACATGGAAGATCGGTTCTTTGCTCTCCAGGCCCCACCTTCTCTTGGGAGGTACAACATTTGTTCATATCCTTGGGCCATCAGGCCAGCCCTTCTCACACTTGGGAAATGGGGAGAGGAGAGAAAAAAGATGAAAAAAATGGCCCCAGTTGATAAAACGAATATACACGTTGTTGGGTTATGCATTATAGAGCATAGACAGCCACAGTCCACTAGATCAAACAGTGGAGGAAGTGTAAACCATTTAGTCTGTATATTTAATAAGAATTGAAAATAGCGTTTTCTTGCTCACATCCTTCAGTCTTTTTTTCATGGTGTGGGAAATAGGTTGCTTTGTCCTGTAGGAGGATGAATACCTCAGTGAAGCCAGCCTTGGAATTCACCACACACCTCTTCCCTTCTGCCCAGTTGCACCAGGCACCAGTTCCCACTGGCTGCCCAGTTGCACCAGGGTAAATATATGATGTTTTTGTGATGCTACTTGTGTACCTGTTGAAACCCAACTCCAGTTAGAAACCTTGCAGTTGCTTGTAGTTGGTTGAAATTGTAGTGTTCGAAAATGTTTCCTTTGAACAGAAAACTGAAATCTCCTTTAATCTGTTGCTTTCAAAGACGACTAGAAGAGATGTAACACTGGCTGAACCACTATCAGTCAAAGAAGCACTGGTACAGCCTTCAGAAGGTATTTACTCTCTAAGGATATTCATCATTAGCACTGATAATTTGGATTCTCTTTCTGATCATACAAGGAGCTGCTGAACATTAGTTTTAGCAGTATAGTGATAATAGAGAAATAACTGCTGAAACCTTCATTAAGTGGAAATGTAATGTTCTCTTCATGAAAAATTTAGTCATTAATTTTATGCTGGTATCTTTTTAACATTATTAAACTGTACTTTGGAGACAGTGGTCCCATAAACTACATTTTTCATATAGGAGTGGTATGACTTACATGACTGCAGCCTAGAATGCATTAGAGTAATGAAAATATTAAGATGACTAATGCCATAATTACGTGTGCATCAACAGGAAAACACTGAATAATATAGTGTATTTGTGTGTGTATATACATACATGTATATATAATAGAGCCTAATTTATGTATTTATATGATTGTGAGAAGCTTCTAAGATTTAATTAATAGGATTTCTAATACATGATTATAATATTTAAACTTTCTATGTTTTGGGTATGCTGCTCCCAAGGTAATTCTGAACATATCAGTGTTTTCTTGAACTCAGGGGGTCTTTGTGGACCCCCTAAAGTGATGAGTAAATTTGGTAGTTGATATTCCATACTGCCAGCTCTCAAAAACTGGAATTAAATTGCTCTATTGTAACCTAAGACACAATAGAGCCTTGTAATTATTGAATGTGCAAATGATCACAAACCACTCTGTGAGTTCTTGTGATACAAATTGCCTTTATATATATACTGGGGGCCTAATTAAGCCAAATATACTAAACTGTTACAATTAACTTTATTAAAAGCGCATTATAATTTAAGCCAAGTATATGCTTGAATACCGTGGTGAAGTAGGGGCTAAATATGGTATGCATTTCTTTATTACCAAAGAGCATACTTAGCAGAAAAAACAAAGAAAATAGTTGCATTGCATTTCACAGAAGCAATAATAAAAATGTTTTTGTTCTACAATTTGTATTCCTTGCGATGAAATTACATTGCATTTGTTTGCCTTACAGAATCTCTTCGGTATATCATTTTGAAAGACTAGCTTCTAGTTTAGACTTGAACCATGCAAATGCTATAAAACAAGCAGTGGGAATGGTATGTCTGTGTTGACCTGGAGATCAAAAGAGTACTGAGTAATGATGTCTGATAATTTTAAAGCACTTATTTGGCTTTCACTGATGTCATCTTATCAATTGTCATTTTTTAAATTCTGCAAGGTTATTAAAAAAGAAATTTTTTATCTTTCCCTTTTATTTCTTTTGAATGAAGTGTTTATGCAAAAAATGCCCTGCAAGGTCAGTGGCATGGAAGGTTTATTCTTTAGGCATGGTCACTTACATAACGATATTAAATAAAAAAAAAGAGACAGCTTCAAGAAGAGAAGGCCATGCCACAATCGGTCCTGAGGGAAGTAAGTCTAGACTCTAAGTGGATCAATCAGTGAAAGAAATGAGAGCGAGAGCAAGGAATTCTCAAAGCTGTTGTAGCAGTAGCTTGAAAGTCTCATTTGAACAGTGGTCGTTGCATGTGGTAGCTTTGAAAATTAGTCTCTCTCTCAAAAAGATTTCTGCAAAGAAGAATCATATTGTCCTGTGACCTGGCTACCACAAATGTCTTAGGTTTTCATTCCAAAACCTAAATGCAAAGATTACTATTTTCCTGTATACTGAACAAGCCCAATATTCCGTAAGGTTTTCTTTGGCCTTAACCTCCATGCCTTTACAGAAATGTGAGGAAACCAGAGTACAGTAAATTGAGTACTTACTGGAGGGAGCTATCAAAGGCCATACTGATCTCCGTGACTATTGATTTATAATAAAATTTAGGGCTCTTCTGGCCTTAATTGAGCAATTGGAAGCTAAGCCAGGTTTAAAGTACAGTGGCCATGCTTGCAGCATATGCTGCTTGTGTGATTGAAATGGTGATGGAGAAGAAGGCCGAGCAAAGGCCCGAGTCAGTAGTTTGCTGAATGTGGCTGATGTGCTGCTGCCAGAACTCGTGGACAGGATGTAGTGACTATAGGTTTTTCTTAGCAGTGAAACACAGAGTAAGACTTCCATGAAAGCTGGTTGTATTGCTCAAGGCACCCTAAATGGTATCTTGGATGTTCAACGAGCACTGATAGACTGCCACAGCAAACTCTGGGATAAACTGAACTGGAGGGGTGGAAGATGGGATTTTATAGAGGATTTCTTAAAACATACTTCTTTGCCCACATGCATTTGGGAGCCACTATTTGGGAGCATGGCCAGGAAAGTTCATATTTCCACGTGCACTCCTGCTGTTGTGTGAGCTGTCTTGGTGCATGCTGTGACTGGCTGCAACGCAGCTCATAAAGCAGCTTTGCATTAGAAAATCCTCATTCATTTTTAGTGAAACATTTTGTAGAAATATATGAATGTTGTGTTAATTAGTTATTTTGAAAGATACTGATCTGGTGGCTTATCCTGTGCAGCAAAACACTTCAGCATGGACTTTACTTTTGCCATTCACTTGAGTTTAGTAGCACTATATAGTGCCTAGTATTGAAGAGAGTCTTCTTGAGTATCTATGATTCCATGAGAGTCTGTGTTTTAAGAACTTGGTGCTTAGCAGCTGTAGTTCCCTTATGATGATGAGATGGATACTTGAACATCAGTTGCTCAGGACATTATATGATGTAAAATCAAGAATAAAACTTGGTCCAGATTTTTTTTTTTTTTAAGATATAGGTACAGAAAAGTGAACAGCATGTGTTAAGTGAGATGTCTGCCAGTGACAGAGAACACCAAGTCTTTTGCATGAGTGTTTCTCTAAATTATTGGCAGATATTAGTTATATACTTTTGGAACTTCCTAAATCAGATGAGTTAGTACACTGCAGCTTTTCTCATCTCCTGAGTCAGTGTAAATTTAGGTGTTTTAGAGACCTGTCCTAGCAAATAGCTTTTCAATTTGTCCAACAGCATAAAAATAAACAGCTTAACACTACAGATAGGAAAGCAGTCGCCTATACCCGTAAGCAGAACATATTTTGCAGTTTACAACCTTCCATGTTTTCAGAGATGTATTTATGCTAATCTTATTTTGAATAGGTGGGTTTCGCTCCCTCCATATTATTATTTTCATTTTCCCCCCATTACAGTCAGCCGTTGCCTTCATTTGTATAGCTATTTGACACAAGGCTGAAAGAGTTGTAGACCCACAAAAGTTAAGAGAGGACAAAAAAGACAGATATAGTATCTGAAATCATATCAGCTCGTTCTTTGTAATTGAATTGGTCTCTAGTTGATCATGCTGTTTATTTGAGTGTATCAGGGAAGCAAAGGTAATTGCTTAGCTCTCTTGCTGTAATGGAAGAGAGAAATACCATTATATTGTCAAACCAATGCCTCATTTTGTGCTACCAGTGAAGTGCATACATTCTTTATTTTGTAAATGCCTTAAGAGTGTCTTGTATGTGAATCCATAAGATGTTAGTGCTTGTGCAGTGCATGGCAGGCAAATGCACTCACTCTCTGCTCCTGTCACAAGTTGATCCAGGCAACCACCATGACAATTACACTTCTTTCTGGACTCCCTCCTCCTTTCTTTCTTTGTAAACATCTGCCTTGCATATGCTGATGAAGATCTCTTAAGTTTAGTATGTTCTTTTGTGAGGAACCTGAGGTCTGCGGCAGAACAGTCAGCTCTGTTGGGGAAAAAAAAAGAGAAAAGTCCTTGTGGTCCATAGTATGTGAATGCTTGATATTTTACTTATAAGTTCATCAATATTTACTGAGTCAGTATATTTTACGTTCTTCCTCTGAACCTAGCAGAAAGTTTAAAAAAGGGCAAACAATGTGTTCTGAGGAGTGGATTAATCCTTCTGAGAATGTTTGGAATTAGTGATTCCAATGATCCACTAAACTCATCACCAAGTTTTGCAGCTTGTGTCCTAAATGAATTTTAGCCAGTAACATGAAAGAAACTTTTCTTTTCCTGTAAATCCATAAATGATATTGTTGCATGGTGAAGTTTATGAACATTAATGCTAGTGCTGAGAAAGCAGTGCCAGGCCTTTCATCTTTGAGGAGAATTGCTCAAAGCCGCACAGTATTTGATCAGGAAGATGTCAAAAAATATTTAAGAACAGTCAGTTGATGACCTAGATATGAAGCTATTTTTAGGCATATATGTATAATTCCAGGAATTCTGGTGGTAGTTTCTGTCTCTTTATGATTTCTGGGTATCCCAAGTCTAATGGTCATTCTCTTGCCACTAAATTGAGTTGTTTTCTCAGGTGAGAGGTTGGAGTGTGGCCATGTGGAATTGCTGAGATCATTGGAGTTATTCTTCATGCTTCCCAATTTTTAAGCTGAAGAGTCATCAGTTTTTATCCTCTATGCAATGACATTTTGAATTTGTTTCAGTGTACCTGCATTCTGTGCTTCATACTACTTCTCAATAGTAGTAGCCATACTGCCTTCAAACAACAAATATTTCATACATACTGACATGCCCTTAAATGCTATTGTACTTCTTTTAAAAGGTAACCAATGTATGCTAGGTCTTTCTGGCAAGGAGGAAAGAAGTAGCCGTTTTTATCAATGACCACAATTTTATTGTGAGTGTTGGAATATTAAACATTTCTATTTAAATCTCAAAAATAAATATCAAGACTAGAGGTTATGTCTGTAGCCTTCATGGCTTTAAGAATAAAGGTTAGAAAAGTTAACCGTAAAAATTTCAGAAGTTAGAGAAAAAAAGTAAGAAAACAACCTAAATATTTTGTTTGAAAATTCTTCCTTGTTATTTAAGACAGTTTCCTGATTTGGGGAGGTCTAATCCATACTTTGAATGCTTGGTATTAGAAAAACTGTAGAACAAGAAAAAATGGTATTTTTCCAATTGCTAATCTGTGTCTGCCTCTTTCTGTTTTATTTGAGGATATTTGCCTACAGGTTTTCCAGCTTCAATTCTGCTTTCTTTCTTTTAAAGGTTTAAGGAAATATCACAAGTATTCCCACGGGCTGCTTTGTATTTTTTTCCCCACAATCTTCTGTTCAGAGGCAAGAGTAGTTTATGGCCTTAATGCCAGATATTGGAGGCACACATGGGTTACCTGCCTAGCAAGAGCTAGCTATAATAGGATGACATTTTTGTGTGTTGATTTACTGGTATGGGAGAGTTTATACAAATCTCATTTACAGAATTACTCAGCTGGCAGCAAGAAGTAGCTGATAATGCTGCGACAGAAATAGTTTTCACCAACTAAACAAAATATGCTAATCCATAAAATAAGCAAATAACGCTCAGCTAAAAGCTTTAATAATAATCTGAAACAATTAGCAATTACACAGTAATTATTCCAGAGTTCAAACTTAAACCCTGTTGTGACAATTTGGGGAATTCAAATATGTACAACTAATGAATTTTTAGCGAGATCAGGCAACTGTTGCACAATGAGCACATTCGGTGCCTCTGAAGTTACATGCATGCTGGCTAGCTGTAGTAGCCGTGGCTCTATTAGTGCTCAGGGCCTGGAGCATTATTACATGTGGGGTCATCTCCCCACAAATACAAGTTCCTGTGCCCCAGGTGTGCTCATTGGCACCACCATTTATAGTCTGCCTCAAAAATAAGGTTGCATGACTTGAATGAGTTTGTATCCAGTGTTTGCTGTGATTACAGGGCACGTGCCTTAACGCAAGCCAACTTCTTGACCCTGTCAAAGAAATTGTTAGCTTCAGTGGATGCAGGAAGGACGGTGGAGGAATTCAGGAGATGATTCAGAGTGGCACAAGGAGGAGTTCAGGAAAGGGATCCGTCTAGGAGACTCCAGGAGGGATGTATCATCTCTGCCTCCCACTTCAGAGTGCCACATCAAACTGGCAGGATGATACAGGCCAACCTGAAAGGAAAACTCTTTGAGGCAAGGAAACTTCCACTTGGCTGATGGAAACTACATGGAGGCTTTATGGTACAAAATACAACAGCAAGGAAAGAGCAGTAGAACGGGAACAATTACTTATACCTGGAAGGAGGGGGTAAGGACAGAGTATGCATCAGAGAACATATCCATTCTGCACAACATAGGTTAGTGCAGAAATCCACAGCTGTTTGGAAGTGCGATAGGTGCCAGCAGGAGCCTCTGCTGTAACTGATAAGGAGACAGGCACATTCACCCACCGAACTACTCCTGACATCTCTGAGATGTGCAGCCTTCCCACGTCAGGGATCGCTAGCAGGCTCCATCTTTCCTCTATGGGGACTGACCCAGTGCCAAAAACAAGGGTAAACTCTAAAATTCATGTGAGAAAATAGTCAAGGCATTTCAACCAGCAAGCAGAGATACAAACAAACAAGAAAAAAGAAAAAAAAACTAAAAATCAGCATGTGGAAGGGCTTGACACAAGTCTTTATCATGGCTAAATCTTTTGTAATGTAGATTAGGCTTTGATAGACCTTGTGGTTAATTGATTTGGACCTCAAAGACTATCTCAATTTATACTCTACAGTTGTTTACTGTTTTGTATCTCTTAGTCGAAGGGTGAAATCTGCTTTTATTTGGTGAAATCTGCTTTTATTTGCTCAGCTTCTGAGAGCCAGTAAAATTGGCTGGTAGAAACCCAATTTTTGAATGGACTTACTTGGTAGAGTGAACATAAAAATATAGCGCAGGTTTGCAAATGTGCAGGGCTGGTGCTGGGATGTTGCCGTATTTCCTGGCACTGAGTTAACATACATGGCAATGCTCTCTGGCCTGTCGCCAAATGGAAAGCCTAAGTAGAGCTGATAGGTAGAGAGCAGAAGGCAGTGCCTAGCATTTTGAAAGCTATTCCCTTCAGCCATTCTTGCTCCATCATAGAAGGAGTGGTGCGCATCTCAAAGTACCAACGATACTATGTCACTCAGCAATGATAAATGGCTTTTTTTCTGATGGGCTAAATTACATGTTGTAAGTAGGGTTTTGCATAACCCTTAACTGGTCATGAGCATGCTCTGCAACTCACCATGACCAGCATTAGACAAGGTGTAGTAGGTATTTCCAGAGTAGGTCAATGAGAAAGGAGCGAACAGTGCAGAACTGAAGTAGAGGGTTGCTGTTCCCCTTCCTCTCCACTCTGTCTCACTGTTGATCTTACTGCTCTTTCCTGGCTTCAACAGTGAGAGCAGGAGAGAGCCAGCAGGTCTGCTCATTGAGACTTTAGATTGCTGGGTGCATGTGGGTTAATCATCGAAACATTATGCTTGGAAAAGGCCTTCAAGATCATCAAGTCCAACTGTAGATTAGCAAGTTTAACTGTCATTTGTAAAATGATACGGGAAAAGAAGTCTGTGTCGAAGCCAAGTTCGTGTCAACCTTGCCGTAAGTTATCAATGGCAAAATGATTTGGTAGCCTATCCACCTTGGTTTCCCAGCTGCAAAAGGAAGGTGGTCCATCCTAACTCCTGGGAGCTCTGCCAGGCTGAGTGTGTTGAAGTTTCCAGTCCAGTGGTGATGAAGGACATCTAAGGACGGTGCAGCTACCAGAGAGAAGGAAATGGACCTTTGACTGTTGAAAGCAGTCTGTGTAGTGGCACCCTGTGCACCATAGGAGGAATTACAGGTGTCCAGTGATACTTCACTTGAGCTGCGTGTCAGCGAGGAAGGACTTCAAAGTGGGATCTCTTTAAGGGGAAACCATGGGCTTAGGGGTCTAAACCATGGGGTTAGGGGTCTGAACCATGGAATTAGAGGTCTTCCTGTCATGCTCGGTTGTCTAGAATGAAGCAGAAGACCACAAGTTCTAGGGCTGCCCAGAGCACAAGTTGTTGCTGTGCTCTCACCCCTGTGCATGTAGTTATCCAATTGCAGAGTTCTGGCTGAATAAATAAATAAAAAGGAGACTAATCTAGTTCAGGCATTTGTAGAGCGGCTTGGTCATGGTAGTTTGAGCAATTCCAGTATCATAGTACAGTTGAAAAGCTGGTTTCCATTTTGTGAAAGGAAGCAGAGCTTGACAGCACATCTATGATTTCCTACCTGGAAATCATAGCCTGGAGCATGGTTGGGGTGAAGAGATCAGCACTGAAGTGACCGGATACTGTAAGTGTTTTTAGTCAGTAAAACTGCTGATGGGCCGGAGAAGTCAGAGGTGTTTTGAGTAACACTGGTAAGTGTCCAGGCACTCAGAATCACCAAGTCACAGCAGCAGCACATAGCAGCACTCTGTCCTTCCTTGAACTGAAATGCACTGGGTGGCAAAGTCTGCTTGTGTTCACAGTCAGCTTATGTCTATATCATGAAGTCTGGCCTTGGCCCGGCCTCAAAATCCAGTGCAGTGCCATGCTGTATACTTCTTCTACATTTAAGGAACAGGATCAGCATGCAAAGGAGAAAGATGGAGCAGTCGTGGGTTGGCATTCACAGATTCAGGGGAGACCAAAAAGGATGGTGATGAAAAGAAGAAATTTGAGGAGTCAGTATTAGGTACGGATAAAACTTGCTGTTTCCATTTTCTTTGGTTTTTTTTTTTTTTTTCATCAAACTACATTTTGGTTTACCAAGTACTGAGGAGACGAATCTAATTTTATAAAGTATCCTGGTCAGTATCATAGCAGGCTTATTTTTGTAGTGTGCTTGTATAATCATTTTTAAAAACAAAACTGTGGGGTAGACATGTATGTGTGTGTGTGTGTGTGTGTATATGTACATACAAACACACACATCTGTGTGCAGCTATGTAGATACACATACAGGTATGTAACATTTACACACATTTATATATAACACTATTTCCATAGGAAGCGAAGTGCAAGTCACATTATTTTATTATCAAGAATTTCTACCTTTTGTTTTTCAAAGATTTATTCGTGTATTAAAATATTTAGCCATGTGTCCTTGATGAGCATAAAGAATCATAAAAAAGTTTACCTTATTAAAAATGTATTTATATCAACAAAAGACTTAATTCTGTTCCCACTGAAGTCAATGATAATCCTTCTATTGGAACAGTCTGAGCAGGATTAATCCTAGAAAACTTCAATTCCCAAGTGATCTCCTGTTAATGGCAATGGTCAAACAAATCCTCTTATGGAAATACTGGCAGAGAGAAACTAAACAGATGGAAACTGTGGAGATTGTCCTAAAGGAATGAGAGTCAAAATCCTTTCCTAGCAGCCCAGATAATCAACCACATCCTTATCCTCTTCCTTTCACATGTATTAGCACACATGCACTGTATACAGGTGTTGAATGAAGCCTTAACATCCCATTGGTCCTGGCTTTGGAGGGAGACCTGAGCTCCTCAAGCATAGAAAGCAAGCTGCATCACATTGAAGGAGAGGAATTAAATAAGTTCACCTGAAATCATTTCAGTTTTCTCGGAACTGTTCATTAGTTTGGTTGGAGTAATGTACTAGTTTCATTTTGGAAATTAAATACACTCAAGGTTAGGTTCATAAAACTGCCAGAAATGGTATCTCCTTCTGCCCAGACTCTGGGAGTAGGAAATGAAAACTTAAGAAGTTTTCAGACTTTCTTCTGTTCTCCATGTGATGAGATTTCACCAAATTTCTCTTACTTTACAGAAGAACATCATATTTTCGAGGCTACGATGCATCTCTGGGCCTTTCGCACCATTCCTGTGGATCTGTTTACCTGTGCTCAGGCTCCCTGATGCACACAACCTTCATCTCTCTGACAGGACTACAAGAATAGAGCCTAAATTGAATATTGCTCTAGACAGTATTTCCTTGGGCAGCAGTGTTTAGTTAAGAATCTATTGTCTCAAGACAGGGAAGGCCTAAAGAAGATTACCCACATCTGTTTCTGTTTTCTCTACACATCTAATCCACTTGCTGTGGGTGATCCATGGGAGGATTTCTTCTAGACAAAAGGGGGACACAGTACTGTGGGGTGTATATCTGCATATGGGGTGGGTAAGAGGCAGTGGAAGGCACGCTTTGCTTTGAAAGCTGACCAGATGCTCAGATCTGCTATATTCTGTTTCTTTATATTAAGTGGTTATTCAAAGTAATGTATTTTATGGTAAATGATGGATTTCTCTTGGGTCTTTATAATCTGTCTATCAACAGATTGGGTTTTGCAATAGCAGCTCTGTATGACTTTGCTTGTGAAAGATAGGGAAGACCTCCGATGATACTAGATACACAGATGAAATGAATATATGGCAGAAACATGGCACAAATTTTAAAGCACACTGCATGTTTATGAACTGAAACTTGATTTGGTAAAGCTCTGCTTGAGATCACAAGTAAAATCATTTAATTTCTAATGCAGGATAATAGCCACTACTTCAAGACATCAATAGCTCCTGAACAAATTGTTTTCAGAGCTTGTACAATTACACTTCATAGTTACCACTCTTATTTGGAGCCTGAACATGGAACATATGCAGCTGCGTATGCACTGCTTTTGGTTGTAGCTAGCTAGGATGAGAAAAGTAACTTAAAAAGCGGTGCTGAGTGCTAAGTTTGTTATATATGAGATTTTTCTGGCTGCCCTTGGGTGAAGCCACAGGTTACTTCAAATATTCTGTACATCTTTTCTGGCACTTGTGTTTAATACAGGAATGTTCTCATAATACAAAGTAAGATTATATTAATCATTAAAGAAAATCCTTGTTCTCAATAAATAATAGCCAAAACAAGCACGCATAGTCCTTCCAGAATTATACTGGGGCGGGAGATCTCTTCCTATTGATCTTTCCAGCAGGGAAGCAGTCCAGCATCATATCCAGCTATGTTCTTTTTTTGATTTCGTTCATCTAAGCTGCTAGAGCATCTGGGAACAGCAGATATAAGATAGCAGTGTAGTGTCTGCTGCACAGAAGAGTACAACCGATATGGAGTAGAAGTGGGATGTGCCTCCTGCTCTGTGAAAACCGTCCCTGACAAGAAAGGGAACTTGCCAGTATTGTGGACAGAGGATTCTGAGATGTGTGGGAAAAGAACACACCTTACCTGAAGAGAAGTATTTTGTCTTTGACCTTTGCAAGAATTACATTGTGTTCCTGAATGTGCATTGCCTAGTGCCTTCTGGGTTTATTTGTAATGCCTTCTTGTTTGGCTATTTTAACTTCTCCTCCTGGTCCTCTTTTTCCCTCTGTAAAGGGAATGTGGATATTAGTGCAGGTGAAATGGCTATCTGAATTCCCTCTGAATAAAGAAAAACTGTGAGACAGAAATGCTCCGAAGGAACATTTTTTCTGATTCCTGTGAAATTAATCTTTTGTCTCTGCTGGCTTTTCTGACATACAGAAAATGAGGATTTGAACCGTAAGAAGATTGGAGACTTTGGACAATGCTGTCTATTTATCCAATACAATGAGTGCCCAAAATTAGTGTCCTACTAAAATCTGGACAGATGCCCGATTACATATGAGATAGCTTCATATAATGGACCAAATTCTTTTTTTTTTTTTTTGTAATCTGATGCTTCTCCACTGATGTTGAATGAACAATGTCATTCATACTCTTCAAATAATTTGATCTATAACTAATACGATTCTCCATTCTGTTTATGAAAACTCAATGAAAGCCTTTCAGTATCAATGAACTTATGTCCCTCCAAAACCAGTATAAGGGGATGGAGTCTTTGAAAAGACTCTGTTAATCCTGATGAGGGCAGATGCAGAGATCAAGAGCTGGCAGACTAGCATGGAGCAGGAACACCTCTGTTCCCAGGGAGTTGTCTAAGTTGAGTGTTCAGCCATATCAATTCCTAGTTGTCCTCAGACCAGCATAAAGGCACCAGAAACAAAGTAAAGAATCTAGTTACAAATATGCTGCAGGTGCTCTATGGGTAAGATTGGGTTAGGAACAGGACTGGCCAGAGCGGATTCGTCTGACCCTCACTGATGAGCTGCTGTGAGAGCAAACAGCAGAGCAGCTTGGCTTGGTACAGCTTGGGGAGGGCAGGACAGAAGCATCAGTCCTACAGTTCTTTGCATATTTGTAATCCCAGCAATGCACATTGGTTGTGGTATGCTCTCAAAAGCCAAGTTCAGCTGGTATATTGCAATAGGGAAACCAGAGTCCTAACATAGAGTGGCACAGCAGAAATCCTGCTAGAAAGGCTTATGTCAGCTCATAACCACCCCAGAGCTGTGTTGTTTCTTATGGTTTCTCTGCCTGTCTTGTTGTTAACTTGACTGATGGCATATGCCATGGGCAGTACATATTCTCAGGACAGATATGTCAAGTCAGTTAGGGCTAATATTCATTCAGAAGCCCAAAAGAACCTTTCTAGTTAAATGTTTCTTTGTCCTCTTGCTAGACAATGTTTATTTCTTCCCCTACTGTTCCTGATGTTTTCTGTTACTCAGTGAATACTGGATTTTCTGCACTGTACTTGTTCCACTGTCCTCTATCCATGCTACTGTCATTCAGTTAACGTGGAGTGGATAGCTCAGCTGCTCTGTCTGCCAGTGACTTATTCAACACGTGGAGCTGATGTCCATCAGTGGGTCTGCCACATGCAGAACTGTTTAAAATTTTGCTAAAATGATGTGAGCAACCACAACAGCTTTGCTAGGCTTTTTTTCTTTTTTTTTTTCTTCTTTTTTTTCTTTTTTTTTGATTTTATTTTGCTTTTCCACAAATTTTCTGTCTTCTTAACTCCATTGGAGATGGATGGTGGATGATTGAAAGCGATCCAGGCTGCCCTGTAAAAGGTTCCTCCAGGCCTTCAAACATTCCAGCTTTCCAAAGCTGGCATTTCTGCAGTGTTGACTATTGTAGTTTGGGCTCTGAGATCCTGAAAAAGAAAGTCTTTTGGATTTTTTTTTTTTTTTTTATCCCTTGTGGCTCATCTAAATGTCTGAGTACAATGTACAGTCTGGCTCATCATCAGGATATTTTATCTCGGTGTTGACAAGTGCCATCTTCTGTGCTGTTGCAAGCTTTTCTCTTGGGGATACTATGAGAAAATCAACCCTCCTTGATAGGTAGATCAGGCTGTCACGTTGCAAGTCTGAGAGCTGCAGTAATTGCAATAAGAGACCACGAGGTGGGGGAAGAAAGTGAGCCTGTTTTCATTGCATGCCTGCAGAACACAGCTATGGAAATAATACAGGGGGCTTTTCTTTTAAAAGTTCTTTCTGAACAGGGAGAATGTGCCATGAATCTCAGGACTTCAGGGGACTCGGGCTTTAGAAATTTAGTGGTGTGTGTGTTTAAAAGGTAGTTAAAACAGATGTAATGGCAAAATAGGCGTCCAGAGGAATTTCTGACAGAAAATGTCTACTTTAATGTGAAACTGTAGCAGTGGAGAGGAGCCTGCAAGGTTCTGCAGGAGAAAGAGCATGCTAGCCTTGCAGTCTGACCACTTTATAATAATACTTCAAGGAATTCAAACTTTACCGTTGGACAGTTTCAATTCTTCTCAAGGGGTTAAAATTTCATACCTCATCTTGCCATTTCTGATTTGATACTAGCACCCACAGACACACTCCAGCCTATCTTATCTCTTAATTATATCGTATCAGCTATGAATCAGCCAAAGGAAGCACCGTTGTGCTTCCATTGACAGAGGATTAATTCTTAATTTAGATAGATAAAGGGCTAGGGAAAAAATAAGCTTGGTGTTCAGCCTCCTCTGAGGCAAGCTGGTCATTCACAGACAAAATAAAGGTCATAGACTTTAAAATTAACAATTAAAAGACCAATTAAATGATCCTACTATGCATCAGACTACTAGATTCCTAAATTTAGAAGTCTTGCCTATCAAATTTATTTCAAGCTGCATTTTTTTTCTGTGTAACCAATTATAGTAGCATATATGGAATTTATTGTATAATATGGTACAAGACAAAATACAAGATTTCATGCTACTCTGTTTCTGGCATTTTATTCATCTGTATCATCACTTCTTTGTTTCTGAATTTCATTAACAGCAGGAATAGAAAAATGAGATAAATCATGGTTTGGGTGTTGGAGGCTGGCTGGTGAAAAGGCTATTCCATCCCTTGAAATGTGTGTCAAGATTGAGATAGAAATTCAGTAAGAAGGAGGAAAAGAAAAAGAAAAGATTGTGTTTTTGCTAAGATAATGCAATATATGCAGTGCCACCTATGGAGAAGAGCTACAGTAATCACAGAGAAAGTGTCTTGAAAATCCCACAATCCCAAATAATGCCTGAAATTCTCGTGTACCCAAAGGAATATCCTAACCTCATCTCACTTTGCAGGCTGTCTTCCTTATTGCTTTCCCTATATATACTTTTATTTTTTGCATCATACCAGAGCCTCATCATGACATAGTAGACCTCACATCTAGGAAGGATGGTGCAGCAAACCTGAAGAGGTGTCCTACTCCAGTCTGTCACATTTTAGCTGCAGGCTCTAACTTTCAGCTTATCAACTAGCAATTGGGCAGCTAGAAAATTAAGGCACGTGGGGTATCTGTAAGGAATGATAGAATCTTTATGGTTGGAAAAGACCTTCAAGATCATCAAGTCCAACCGTAAACCCATCACCACCATTCCTTCTAAACCATGTCCTTGAATGCCTCAGCTCCATGTTACTTGAACACTGCCAGGGACCCCACCACTCTCCCAGGCATCTAGAGAGCTTTGCTCTCACGCAGGGATGGTCAGCTGAGTCTGAGCTGAGCAACAGCAGGCTAAGCCTGCATGGCTTGATCATTCAGCCTTGCAGCATCCTGGTTACTGGACATTGCTGCTACATCATTGCTCAGACCTGATCTGGTATCTGCAGCATCCTTAGCGCGTACGCCATCGCCTTAGGCTTTCTGACCCCCAGAATTTCTTCTGAGCCCCTCTGCTGGCATATGTGCCCTTCGGAGGGAATTGTTCCTGGTTCTTTTTTGTGCCCAGGGCAAGCTGACAAGCAGCATCTGCCCCACAGATGGTCATCAGACCGTCAAGAGCATCATCCATCCTCCCAATACCTGCCGATAGGACTGGTCATCAGCAAACTGAGGCTCCACTGCTACAGGAGAAAAATAGAAGAAATCTATGCTTTTGTTTGAACAGTTCAGTTTTCAGCTGCAACTGATGATGCCAAGGACTTGTGGATTGTCCTTGTTAACAAACAAGAAATTCGAGAAAGACCTTTTAACATTTAAATTGCAGCGAAGGGACACATACATTTGCTAAGGCCTAAAGCTGTCTACTAGTGCTTTGGAAAACACACACTTGCAGGGTACGAAGGAAAAAGTATCATTGCATTAATCTTTTTTTGTGCCCAGGGTATAAATGATGCCTTTCAACACCAATTATTATGTCAACGAAATAAGAAGGTGTAATTCTCAAGTTGACTGAAGTTGAGGTAATGTAGCTAATGGAGTGGATCGCTTGCACATGAAACCTAACAACCTGGTCTACAGTGTTAGGGTCTATAAATCATGAAGCCAGAAGGCTGCTCTTTAGGAGCTGTGCTAAACACTGACATGAATGTACCCTTGCTGTCCATTGAAATCAATCTTCGAAATGCCCCAAGGGTGCCCAAGAGAAGGGCAACGTTTTATTAATGTATGAATATACAGAACATGTATCACTGCCCTGTTTTCCAGAGTGATACCAAAGCCCTTTTCTTTTTTTAATAGCCCTATTTTTTGTTTTATTGGTATAGTTCATTTTATAGTCATTTTCTGCTGTATTTAGGTTTCTTGCTTCTTTTTTTTTCCTAGTCACAATGTGAGAGAGATTTATGTTGGTCTTTTCAGTAATGAAATTTGGACTGCAAAGCATAGGAAGATAAAAAGGACTTAGTTATAGTGTGTGTAAGTTTATACACACACACACACACACACACACATATAGTTATGTATATACACATGCACACACACTCATACATATATCGGATGTCAATCAGAGAATTGTTCCAGAAAAAATTCCCAGGAAGTCGTGAAAGATGGAGGAAAAGGCCCACAACATCAACAGAAGGTTTCTCTCTCTTTACCATAAGGGATAGAACCTGATACATAATAGTGAAAAAAACCAGAATTGTATTCTAATGATACTATAGTCCAAATATTTGTTCAAGTCTTTAGGGTGTTGGCTATAGAGCTTCAAAGTAACTGAGCTGACAGTAACTGATGGTAGAGAATACAGGTAAGTTGAGGAGTAAAAAAGTAGAAACAAGTAGAGAACTGGTGGTATTTTAGCTGACAAAGCCCTCGCATGTTTATATGATCTTCTCAAAATAGTGTCCCTGTGCAACACATAAGGGATGATCCTGATTTGCAGAAGGAAGATGGTGGTGCTGACAGCCAAGATGATAAATAAACTTGTTTCTGCTCAGACATCCAAATATGTGCAGTTTTTGGAAACAATTTCAGAGCAGGCCGTCAGACATCGGTAAGTAACCACAGAAGAATCCCTGGATGAAATAGGACTCAAAAGCAAATCCTTGTCCTGTAGACTTCATCCCTCCTCTGTGGCTGAGAATATGACAAGAGAAGCCTTTCAGGGACTGTGTGCGTCTTTCTCTGGGGATGATTTAACATGTTTCTTTCATCCTAAACTGCTGAACAAATAAAACCGTGTGTAGGAAAGCCAAGCTCGCAGATAAAGGCAATGAACCATAAAAGGAAACCCTATTCCTTCAAATTTATTGAGGATCAAATGTAGATATCTTTCTTTATGTCAGATAATGCTTTTCCATTCTCTCTGAGCAGTCAAGATACAATAACATTTCCAAATGGGAGACACAGTGCCAAGAATGGCAACTCTGTGAGTATTACTGTTGAATCTAGCTTTTGTATATTTAAATATAACATAGGTTATTTTGCATACAAAACATTTTTTTAAGACAAATACTGAGTTAAAATCACCATCAACAATATAGCAGATATTAAGGCTTTTTGCATCTCACATTCACTGTTTCCGCTTTCCATTTTTAAGGACATATGTATATATTTGCATGTGGTGAAGTGCTTGCTATATAGTATTTTGTTGTATGTATATTTTAAGAGCTTGAAAAAGAGAGATGCTGCTATACCCTGCAGCATATTCTGAACTGGCTTTGACACCTTTGGGAATTCATCTTGCACTTCTGTAAAAGAGATTTACTGTTCCCAACAGAACCTCAAAGGAAAAGAGTGATCCCATTTTAAAGCAGGTTTTTTTCACACAGTGAATAAAGCCCTAAGGAAATGCAGAGCCAGTAAAATGTTCTCCTGCTTCCTCTTTGGAAAGCCATGCAGTGATTTTTTTCTCTGTTTCACATTTAAGGCAAAATTATGCTGCAACGTTGTATTTTAGTAGAAGAAATTAGTTTGTCAGATTTGTTTTGAAAGTGCAATTTTCCCCCAGTCTGCTCACTTATTTTTCATTCCTGCACGTAGAAATTGAAGTACAAGATTAGAACATATACTCTTATTGTTTAGTGGGTGTCAATATTACTCATAAGCGGCAAAAATTAAAGCAGCATGACAACTTTGCTCCTGCTCTCTGATTATACTATACATACTGACATTAAAGATTCAGTAAAGGGAGATTGGCCATTAAAAGTTTATTGGTCCACATAAGTAGGGATGTCTTGATGTCACCTTTTGCCATGTTACATAAACTTCTCTGTCATTGCAAAACCATGGAGACTGAACCCAGGAAAGGATGTTATGAATTGCAGTCTTACTGACTAAATTCCCCTACATTTTCAGTTTATATATGGTCTTTTCTCTTGTAAACCGTTTTATCGTGCTCCTGAGTGCTGTTCAGTAGATGCCAGGTTTCACATTAGAGGTGGTTAATGGAAATAGATTTTATTAAGGTGAAGTGATTAATACCTATTTATGTTTCCATCAGCTATTGATTGTTGAAAGCATTCCCAGGATTAAAAAAATAATATACTTGCAAACCAAGAAATTGTATGGACTTGAGTATTATGGGAATCAAGTGTTAAAAAGGATGATGTGTGTGCATGCTCAACAGAAGCTACAAAGGAGAAGGAAATTAGGAGCTCCCATTCTGCTTGTCTCTCACGTAAAGAATATGAGAGATTTCAGTGAAACCAAGCAATTACTGAAACTTTAGAACCAGAGTCTATAGGCTGTGAATCTCAGGTGCAGTGGAGATAATTCAGAAAAGACCCAAAAGAAAGACTGGAAAATGCTAAAGGGAGAGATTAGAGGAATCCAGTCCATTCAGTTTTAATTTTTGCCTAGACTTACCTCTTGTGGAAATTCATAGCCTAACTATAGGAGATGTCACTAAAATTCTTCAGAATTGTAATAGCATTCAAAGGGAAACAAAACAAAAGGTTTTTTTTCTTAATTGTACCTTCTATATGCTGAAGGCTGTAAGGGAGCAGCCCTAGAAAGAAAAGACAATAACCTACTGATGGGATAGGTCAAGACCCAGAGAGTATAATAGAGGGTTCTTTGGTCTAGCAAGGGTTATTAAGACAACAGTCAGTAAATCAAATCAAATGCAAACCAGAAACAGGCACAGATCTTTTTAACGGTGAAACTAATCAGATATTGATGCAGCTTGTGATGATTGTAGATTATCAGTACTGGAATTTTTACTGTCAAGATTGGATTTTTTTTTGAAAAATCATCCTCTAAAATTTAAAACCATGTATATAATGCTTTATTTTACAGTGTAAAGTATCCACTTGATACAGGTACACTCCTTCAACTCTTACTGAAGCATTTGCATTTCTTTTTAGGAATCTTGTATATGTCAAAAATCAATCATTTATTCCAATTACTTGTAATTAATATGTGTGGTAAATGAATGGCTTTTTTTTTTTTTTTTTTTTTTTTCTTTTTTAAATCCATACTTGCTTTTCTTTCCCCAGAGAAGTTTAGGAGAGATTTAATATATTCATTACCAAAAAGTTAACATTCATTTAATGTAATTATCATCCTTTTTCCTACATGGAAAGATTCCCTTTTCAGACCAAAAAGCCTTGCTTTAATGGTAAGAGCACAAAAGAGTATGGGAAAGCTGACTATGGTAAGACAAAAAAAGTGCTGAGAATTGTTTGAGAAGGGGACACTAGAGCTTAGTGTGAACTGGAGAGAAAACTGAGGGAACAGTATATGCAGATATGCCCTCTCCTGAACATTAAAATGTCAAAGGTATATTCATTCTGTGAAATCATTACCTTCCACCAAGAGCAAAAATAAAATTCCTAGTTTTGCTCACTGAAATATTGCTGTGTCCTACACAAAGAGCTATTGTTGCTAACTGAAAGGAGAGCGCTTCATTATTGCATCTGATTCAGATCATGGAGGAAATGTTTCTGTTTCTTTTACTAATTCTCAAAGGTGCCAACTGGCAATTTTCTCAAAAGCGCATTATTTTTTTCTAAAGTGGACTAGAAAATTCATGTGAAATGCTAAAGTCAGCCTAGATACCATTCAAATCACACTTAAAAAATCAAACTGGACGACAGACTTTAAAGATGCAGGTGTCTTCCACTCACCAGCACTGATAATTCACCCAGGACATGGTTAATCAGTTGCTGTTTCCAGTATATCTAGTGTGTCACTCCATACTTGATTTTAGAGCTGGATGTAGACAAGAGGATAAAGAGAGGCAGGAACACATTGCATGTATGAGCCCGTGTGATGAGATGTATGAAGCTGAGGAGAAAGTTGCTAAACTGAAAACGAAGGTTTGAAGGACATGATCCCAAAGTTAGGAACATCCCCTTTCCATGTTCATCCTTTCTTAGTTTGGGAGTCTACTCCGAAATACTCTATAGTCCATTACTACTCCATATTAATCATGATAAAGCAGGAATGACTGAATTGAGTCCCTGTTTCAACGTATCCATTTAAATGCCATTTCATAGTGTTTGTTGTCTTCCTTTTCAAGATGCTTTTGTAGGGTAAATTTAGATTCTAACATTTGGCTAATTTATCTGGCAGCTTATCTCCTTTTGTTGTTTCTTTTGTTCAGACATGGATACTGCCAGAAGCAGCACATTTATTACAAACGGAGGGGAAAATGTGGCAGTGAGTAAGCGGTTGAGGAATGTCTATCAACGCAGTGAAAAAAACTCATTGTATACCTACCTAGTCTTTAAAATGAGCTGAGAATGTTAAAAAGGAGAATGTTCTTCCTGAGACTGCTGAAATTAGGAGTAGAAATATTTCTAATTACATTCTAAATGACAGCATTATAAGTCGTGCATGGGTGCCCTTTGGTTCATTTTCTTGCTGTTTTTTTTCCTGTTTACTGCTAGCCTTGAATAACCTTGCAGCCGGAAAAGTCCTTTAAAACAAGAAGGAGTGGGAATAAAGAAGCTTTTTTTCCTTTTTCTTTCCATCAGCAAAACCTCTTATAGAAGCTGAACAACATCCTCTTTATCAAGATTATGAGTTTCCACATCTTGGCATTCTATTTCCTTCCTTCAGTGCATGCCAGCAAGCTGAACTTAAAGCGATAAAGGTAGAAAATAAGGCATATATAGGGCCATCCTTATTCAGTTATGACAAGAGCATTTATTTGCATGAATAAGGCAAGTAGGATGTAACTTGTGCTGTAAACTGTAAACCATGCAAATCTGTGTTTCAAAAGGTGACACATCTGTGATGTTCTGCCTTGGAGCTGAATAAATTGATCTTATCTGCAATATCTGAATGAAAGAAAATGGCTGTCAGTCTTCTGAGCCATTTTAGAACAATTTTGCATCTTATCCATGGCACAGCATTGACTTGCATCGTCTGGGAAAATGTAGGGTTAGACCTAGCTGATGTTAAATGAGAGAAATAGTAATTGACAGGCCTTTGCATTATTCATGCTAAATACATACTGCTGGATCATGAAGATATTTTCATGAAAAAATAAGCATTTTCTATGAACAGATGGAGTATGTTTTTATTTTCATTGACTTGTAGAGAAGGATATGGCAAGCAGAGTTCTGTAATATCGATGACCCCATATCTGTTTCTAGCATAGTGAATCACTGGTAGTTCAACTTGAAAAGTAGCAGTGGGACAAACTGTGACTTGAAAGATTTGGAATGGACATTAGGGAAAGCTTCTCTGGTAGGGTAGGGTAGGGTAGTGCAGGAACAGGTTAGACAGAGAGTCTCCATCCATAGAGTTTCTCACATCTACGATAGGCAAAGCCAGGGCTGACCTGATCAGCTGTTCGGGATAGTCCTGCTTGGAACAGGAAATTGGAGTAGATGTTCTCGAGAGCTCCATTTGAACCAACATGTCTACAATTTTGTGTCTTTCTCCAGAAAAAAATATGTGAACTATGCTCTCACTTTCATTACATTTTCATTTTCCAGGTACAAGCCTTTACATTTATGTGAAAAAATGCACTAGAAATACCACCTATTTTTGTTTGATAAAGTGTCAGCCTTTTTAATACTGAAGATAAGATTTATTCTCTTGAATTGCTGAAGAAAAATAAATTATGTCTGTGAAGGAATAGGAAGAAGGTTATTCATTTGAATCCAGCTGTTGTTACAGTGAAATTCAAAAGGCAATGTGGCTCAATAATAAGGAGCTAGAAACCTGTGGTTCAATAGTCAGTATTGATTTCTCTCTTATTGATTTCCGTGAAACCAAGATTTCATTCTATGGCATAGAAAAGGCCCACAAGGACTTTTCAGCAATTAATTTCCTTTTAAGTACTTCTCTGATGGCTCAAACAGCGCTTTTAAATTAATTATGCTAGTTCTTTATAAAAAGATTACATATTTCCATTTGTAATAGATTTAAAGAAGTATAGTGTCTTTGCATGTTCAGGTGCAAAACCTCCAGTTTTCCAGGAGAAAATGAGTGTTTTATTTCCAGTGCAGATAATTAGACTCATGTAACTCTAATAAGCCTTCTCACAGTTGTAACACTTTTTACCTGCTGTGGGGAGTTAATAATTTTTTTTTTTCTTTCCCATCTTGAAAAACTTGCGAGTCTGAGTTTTGGAAATGTAATGCTCACTGATCAGAATAGCAAATTATTAGAGCCTTTCCAAACTGGGTTTTGGAAAACATTTCTTTTTGCTCATATTGTGATTGATCAGGCCAGGTGAATAACAATAAAACTAATTTTCATTTTTACTACTGTGAAGTCTTATGGAAGATGAACATAAACTAACATCTCAGGTGGCAGAGATCCTGGGTCTCAACCATACTCCTCTGAGTGTGAATGGATTTTTTGAGAGAATGCCAACATTCTTTAGATATTTATTCTGTTCTCTGTTCTTTAGATATGAAGATATTGGTGCAGGTAATGGTGTTTTTTTAGGTGTCTCTCTGTAACCTTCCTAAAAACTGTTTCATAACATTTTCTTAGAAGAACACCCAAAATACAGCACCTTCAAGTCAGTCATGCTTTCCAAACTGCATTTAAACCAGGCAAAGAAATGCACAACCAGTAAAATAAAAGGAAAAGAGAGAGACCTTTGTGTGCAGCTAAAGCTAATGATTTATAGAAAACGTAAGAGGAAAGCAGAGGCAGAAAAAAAGTAGGAACACTGATTTTTTTTTACTTGGAGTTTGTTGTTGTGTCTTGGAGGGAGTAGTTTTGTTTTAAGGGAGGAGAGAGTTGCATTCCACTAATAAATCAACAAATAGAAAAGTAGAATTCTGAGAAAAAGCCAGCTGATGTTCCTGTATTATAAAACAATGATGAAATATGTTCTGTTCCAGCAGGAACAAAAGAAGATACTAAACAGAGGCTAGATACTTCCAAATCAGCAAGCTAATATAAGGTACTTCTAGAGGAGCAGTCTGTGTTGGGAGTGCTGATTTGCACTGAGGAGGGTCCAGAGAACAGGCAAACACTAAGGCTGTGCTAATTTATTAAAGGCCAAACAGATGAGCCAAATATTCCTTGGCCTATCGCCTCGTCATTGATCTAAAATTACAGCAAATCTGGGATCTGATTAATGTTAAGAAAAGGTTAAAATAATTAGTTCGTCTAATTAGTAATTAGTCCTCAGCTTTTCTAAAACAGCATCCTGTATTTTGAAGAAGTTGCTAGTTTAGGGAAGATTTTGGAGCTGTGTACAACAACTTCTGTCAAGCTTTTCACTCGGTTTTGCCCAACATTTGATTAAGAAAGTAGAATGATCAAAAATCAACATGGCACATATTTGATTTTAAATGGTTTTAAAACTGTCTTATTTCTAACCCTGTTTCTTTATCAAAGAGAACAATGAACTATAGTCCATTTAGTGTTATCATCAGCACATGTGGAAGGAAAGAGAAAGTCATTGCTCATAAAGTTGGCTGATGACACAAAGGTAGAGGGGGCTGATGA
Source organism: Nothoprocta perdicaria (assembly GCF_003342845.1). Taxonomy (NCBI): domain Eukaryota; kingdom Metazoa; phylum Chordata; class Aves; order Tinamiformes; family Tinamidae; genus Nothoprocta; species Nothoprocta perdicaria. The sequence continues at coordinate 441,500 of NW_020455528.1, read as the reverse complement.
CACAAAGGTAGTTGCTTTGTAGAGGAGTCTGCCTTGAATGCCATTCATAAACAGAAGAAAACTACATGAGTTTGTATGAGGCCAGGTAAAAGGAAAAGTGTATAGGAATAAATACCTTAGGCCATGCTAAGGATGGTTGACTATCCTAGGAAGCAATGACTGAGTTGAGAGGAGTTGAGACATTTAGTGGATATTTAGGAGAGCATGTTCTAGCATGTTCTATATCTCAAAGGGCATAATGAGATTTTTTTAATGTGTGAGCAATGGAATATTGAGGGGTGAGGTTACATTAGCACTATTTTTGGTGCAAGTGTAAGTGTTTTGGGTACACTGTGTTCTACTCTGTTGTTTGAAATTGAAGAACAGTGATGAATTAGAGAAGGTTAAGAGCCACAAGAATACTGAAAGATGGAAATCTTACTTTATAAAAAAGACTTAAGAAACTCAACTTGTTTAAGTAAAAAAAAATGATAAGTTTAAAGGGTGACTTCTGTATGTGTTAAGCAAAAACTTGTAACAGAACTTTAGGAAACAATGGTATAAGGAAGGTTGATGCTATACCAATTCATCCTCGACACAGATTTTTAATAATGAAGTAATTAATCTCTGGAGCAGCTTGCCAAGACTCTTCATTGCTGGACCTACTTAGGGCAATATTAGATACCTTTATAAAATAGGTACCCTATTTCCAACAGGAATTAATTCTGAGAAGTCTCTTAGCCTGTGTTACACTGTAGGTCAGACTACACTGTCATGTGGATAGCAGCTGACTTCTAGCTTATTATATCTATATTCTTTTGTTACAACTTATAAGAGCTCAAATTAGGTAAATGCGCAGGGAAAGAAAGGAAGGGAAGAAAAGGAAAGAAAGAAGGGAAGGAAGGGAGGAAGGAAAGGAAGGGAAGGAAGGGAGGAAGGAAGGAATATAAGTACCAAGTACCTGTGGTAATTGTATTAATTTTAGTTTTCTTATAATACATGTTAGCTGTTACTGTAATAGCTTCACATGAAAAACTTTTGTCTTGCAATCACATTCCCTGGTGGTTTTCTGTCCAGAGACAGTTTAGCTGGGATGCCGGATTGCACGAAACACAGCCGGCCAAATTGTCAGCCAGCCTCAATAAAGTTTCTCTGAGCAGCTGGCTTTCTTTCAAGTATTTTGAGATATGTTTTCCAATTTTCCAGCTAAACTTGAAGATTACAAGAAGAATTTCTTTTTCCCATTTGGACTTAGTTTTATGTAATAGAGAGCTGACAAAACCATAGTACAGTCCACTGGTGTAAAGTGGAAGCTACAAAAATTCAGGCTAGAAATAAAACACAAGTAATCAGTTCCTAAAATAATTAAGAATATGACAGGTTGCTATGACCTGAAATAAATTAAAATCTAGATGTTTCCTGAAATACAGAATTTTGCAAGTACTGATTTTGATATTGGAACCAGAGTGTAGAGTGTAGAATGTGTGTTATACCCACGGATAGGCTGTTTCTTTTGGCCATTATTTTCATATGAAAAATATTTGGTTGCCATGTTTGGTTTCATTTTAATACTATAAAATAGAAAGGAAGTTACACATTTTTCTTAATATCTTGTGTTGGACAGGTTAGGTGTATGATGTGATGCTGCCTGAATGCTAGAGGTGAAATTGAAAGAGGCTGTCTGAAAAGTGAAGGAATTCAAACAGGCAAATAATAGATTTGTTAAGGAAACAGTAGGTAGGAATTGTGAAAGAAATTGTTGAGAATAATTTGCAGATCACTTTCTGCCTTGGCTCCATGTAGACTACCGTGGTTTACTCTTGTTAAAAGTGAGTTTAGGACTAAATTGAATTCCATTGAATTCAATTTTCATTTCACTGAATTCCATTGAATTCAATTCAAAGTACATGAAGGGGGAATGTAGGGAGGAAGGGACCAAGCTCTTCTCAGTGGTGGCCAGTGACAGGACAAGGGGCCATGGGTGCAAGCTGCAACACAGGCAGCTCCATCCCCATGTGAGGAGGAACTTCTTTACTGTGAGGGTGCCAGAGCCCTGGCACAGGCTGCCCAGGGAGGCTGTGGAGTCTCCTTCTCTGGAGATCTTCCAAACCTGCCTGGATGCCGCCCTGTGCCCCGTGCTCTGGGTGTCCCTGCTTGAGCAGGGGGGTTGGACTAAGATGATCTCTAGAGGTCCCTTCCAACCTTAACCATTATGTGGTTCTGTGTAATTTAAATCCCATTCCATTGAATGATGGAAGTTCTCATATAGTAAAGGAGGAGAAGTTAAGAAACAGGAGTCACTAGCAGGTGGTCAGTGGTAACTTACTGAAGTACAAGAAGGTGAGTCTTACTGCTAAAGGTGAAGTGGGCTGGTACATGAAGAAGTTACAAAAGCAAGGAAAGATTAAAACAGAAGTGAGATCCATTCGTGTGAGTATCCCAGAGGTTTGCCCTTCTGCTTGCTGTGCTTTGTACTACTGGTGAATGCAAAATAATAACTTTGTTTAAAAGAGACCCTGTATAGGGACAAGGAAAGTTTCTGTTAGACTAGTCAGTACAGCTAGAAATAAGTTATCTTTTGTATGCACAAGCTTTTTTAAGACTGAAAGAGAACTTGTTTAAAAGTGTTCTTTCTGTGTCACTTTAAATTTATACCTTCTTGTATACTTTGAGAAAAGACATTCCCAGGGTGAAAACTGAGTTGTTTCAAATAAAAGAAACTGGAAAGTAGCTGCAGTCCACAGACATATCCTGGACGGGGTCAGGCCATCAGGTTTCACGAGTGTTCAAAGAAGAGCCTCAAGGTACGTTATGCAGTTCTGTCTGTCGCTCATAGATGATACTTGTCAGGGCAGACTCAAAGTTACTGTCTTATACTGTTATACTGTTTTCTGGGCAGTACTTCCCTACAACCTGGGAGGTTCTTTTGGTATTGTGAACCTTGCTTACTTTGGGTATCAATTTACACTTACTTTTTGTCTGTTTCATAATAAAACAAAAAGCACTTAAGGGAAAATCTGAGTTAGCCTTTTCACTAGGGACTTCTCAGTGGTAAATAGAATATTTGGCTGCTGAGGCTTTCAAGCCTGACTCAGATTTCACTTTAAAGAATCCACTTTCCTCTGTATCTTTTTTCTACTGATCAAAGTAAGAAATAGAAACAGGACCAGTTTCAAGTCTCATGAGACTGGTCATATCACTGTTGAATTTTGTCAATGTAAATTTTTGTTCTGTGAGTTACATTCTGATCTAAGTACTGAGAGGAAAACTAAACTAAACAAAAACTATAAAGATGCATGTGTATAGATCACAACTGTAAATCTCTAATTGTCTCTGCAGAACAAGTTCACCAGAGTAAATGCTTGCTTTTAAAATACACCTTCTGAATTGTATTCATTTCTCTACCGAAATACCAGGAGAAAGATGGAAGAGATGAAAGAATAGACAAAACAGAGGCTTGAGATGAACAGGCATAATTTTCAAATGCCTGATGAGGTTCCTCCAGGTGGGACTGCTGCTTTCAGTCAGGAGCACAGAGAAATGGAGTGTGAGGCTCAGCCTACACTGTATGAACGTAACCTCAGAAGAAGGGAAGTACAAAGCTTTGGGAAACCGAAGATCAATATAACAGGGCAATGAAAGCATTTTTATTACAAAGAGCAAAAAGCCTCTAACCAACAAAAGGTTCACTGAAAATGGAAACCAGGAAAGTTAAAAGCTTTAGCAGTTTCAGGAAAATTACTGCAAAAGAGGGTACATTTGCAAAGAGAAAATATAATATGTCGTTGAGGGATGAGATGGTTTTGCCCGCAGGGAGCTGGAAGTGCTGAACCATCAGCACCAGTGGGCACCTTCCACTGCTTTTCCTTGGGGAAGCTGTGTGGCCCCTCCATTCCCATTCTGCTTCCTCCCTTCAAGATGTTTTGTTGCTTATGCACTGCTGTGATATATGATAATCCTTTTTCTGAGATTTTGTGACTTGAATAGATACCACAGCCGTTACTGGGGAGTAAGTGGAGGCTGTGGAAGAAGTGGGGATAGACGTGAGAGAGAAAACCTCATTGCTAAATCTCCCTGCCTGAGTTACCTGATTCCCAATGCAAGGGTAAGATCTTTGGATCAAAGTCCATAACCTGCACCCCACAAGCCAAGCTGGGTTTAGGGGAATACTTTTTCAGTTTGGCCTTACAAAAATCATCAGATAGATACTCTGGAAAGCCAAAAGGCTGGGAAGCTGCAGGTTGTGTTTTCTAACCACTGGTGTTGCTGTGGCCTGAGCTCAGCAGGCAGCAAGGCCTGAGCTTGGTTGCTGCCCCGGCACCAATCTCCCCGTGCTGGGCACAGTTAAGGGGAGGCTTCCTTGCTCCTGGGGCTGCTTCTGGAACCACAACACTCTTCTCGAAGGAGTGGTTCCTGAGGCCGCAGCTCTTAAACTGTTTTACACCAGAAGAGGATGAATTTATGATATAATGAGTCTTTCTCGTGTCTAATTTCCATATTTTGATGAATTTCAGTATAGCATGATTCATTAATATTGTATAAGAAAATGATTTGCAGGCAAATTAAGTGGTTGACATAGGTACTAAATAATAAAAGCATATAAATTAAATGCAAGCACACATTAGTTGTAAGATTAATGTCTCTCATCTTGTCCTGTGATATCTCTCAAGTATGCTTCCATATACATAATCACATTAGTTGAGCATTAAAATATTTAAATGTACACCTTAATATAATACTGATGATACTTCACATATAGCTATACAGCACAGACTGACGAAGTATGATATTTTCCAAAACCATAAGCTCAAAATAGCAAAAAAATCTGTTTCTCAGTTCGAAGAGTGGTCTGTTACCTTACTTTTGCATAGTAAGAGGCATTCCCTAAGGAAACTATACTAACAAATGTGCCTTCATTTGATGGCCATGGATACCAAAGCTTTCTCATAGACTGCCAGCAGTTTGCACAGATAATTTCCCCTGTGCAGCCCTCTGATGTCGAAGTGTCTGTCCAAAGGAAGAAAAAAAATCATACTGAGCAAAAAAACCCAAAAAACTCTTCATTAATGTTTTGTAAAACTGAATATTTGAGGGACTGTTGTCCTGCCAAATGTGGTTTTCACAAGTAAAAATATTTTTGCATCCGCAGACTGTCTTACATGATTTCTTCCCCTTCTGTCTACCCAAGAAAACAAATGATAAATTCCATTGGGTAAATCATAATCATTGTATTTCACAGGGCTCCGCAAGTTCTCAGCCTTGTTCTGGATTTCCCTGCTTGGGCAGGCCCCGAGGATGTGTTGACCCTCAGTAAATCTCAGAGAACAGAACTTTCCTCTCACTGCAGTGGCCTTAGGAAGGTGCATTTCAAAGTCATATTGGCCCTGCCTGTCCCTCACATCATCTCAGGCAGGCAGCTTCCAGATGAGTTACACCTGCTGAACGCGGATATAAACACCCACACATGTGTTCAACTGTGCCTTATACACAGAACCATTTGCCTTATTCAGAGTAATTTAATTACAGCTCAGTTAAATTTTAGTTTAATCCATAAGTAAACTAATGAACAAAATGAAAAGCTAATTTACTTCTTTTACATCGTGAGGTATTTAGCTGCTTTACAGGCCCATATGGTCCTTGTAAGATAATCCATTCCAGACATAAATTAGCCAGTGTATGTTGCTCAGTAACAACATGTAAGGTACCTACAGTTGTGTTGCAATGTGGCTTGCATGAGTATGATCTCTTAGATCAGTGTATGTGATGAAAATGGTAAGTATGTCATTTGTTTCACTCACACAACTTGTAAGAGAATTTCTGCCTTTTCTTTCTTTCTCATTTCTCACTAGGAAAAAACAAATCAATGAAAAATGAAATACATGTTGCTATAGAAAAATCCCACTTAATGGCTACCTTAAATTCAGAAAGGAAAGGAAATTCAGAGGAAGGCTGGAATTTCATCCTTCACTTATAACAGGAGCCTTTCAATCCTCTTTTTACAACGGTGATTTCTGGAGAGCAATGCTATTGAATGCCACAAAACTTCTTCCTCTTCTTTTCAATACTAATGATAGGTTTATTCATGTATTCTTGTAGTAGTAGCTCTGTAAAGCTTAATACAGTGACTCAAATACCATGCACGCATAGAATTTAATGCCTATTTTTTCCTTACACACTGCCTGCTCTCCTCAACCCAACCACATGTCTACCCTGTGCTGGGGGAAGTAATAAAGTAAACTTGTCAGCTGAAAGTTGTGACTATGCTTGTGTATAGCTGGGAGGTGAAAGATCCTCTGCTGGATAAAATGCCACTTGTGAGGAAGCATCACTCTTTCCCAATGGACTTTTTATTTAGTTTTTGAGAAGCTACAGTTTTGGAGACATCTGAGCAGGAATGAAATTCTCTCTGACTGCCTTTACAGAGGGACAGCCTTCTTCAAAGGGCAGTTCCCCTGGTTTTGGAAGGAGCTTGTGAAGACTATTTTCTAATCAGCGTACTTAAAGATGAGACAGTATGAGTGTTCCCTCTAATACCCAGCTTTTTAAAGGAGGTGCAATGCAGGGGAAATTGTGATGATTCTCCACCCTGTAACAGTTATCCTGTGAAAAATTTCCAAGGAGGAATTACCATACTTGTAATTCTTTGCAGAGGACTGTGTCTCTTTCCAATGACATGCTAAGTGCAGAAAAACCTGTGGCCCTGATAATATAGGAAAACCCTTTGCCAGCACTAGGGATGATGAGGTGGGCACACCTGAAGGGTAGAAGGGGAGAAGAGAGCTATGCTTCCTCCTTACTACTGCAATCAGGAGAGCAGCATGGTGCTGATTAGCTTCCCAGAATAAATCAGTGCAGCCTTAGGGCTGAGCTGATTTACTGCAGCTGGGGCATCATTTCTGATCCATTTTCTGCTGTGGTCTGCCATCACCCTGTGTGTATGAGGTAGTGGATAGTCTGGGATATCAACCACAAGGAGAGGGGGAAACCCTCAGTTGCCTGTTTGCAGTCTGCTTAGTTTCTTTGTGCTGTTCCACTCTTCAGTGCTGGGAAGGCAAAAGCATGCTTTACTCAAATTCCAGTAAGTAAATCTGTTGTACATGTTTGGTGATACTTTTGCAGAAATTTCTTTATCACATCTAAAATGTACATGCTAATATTGTGAAGAAATTGCCGTGAAGCAATCAGGAAAGCTGAGATTGTAGGCAGGTAAATATTCTGTCAAAATGTTGTATCTATCTGGTTCATCTCCTCAAGAAGATATCATAGCTTGCGTTTCTTCACAGGTTTCATTTCACTTTCAGTCTCTTATCTTACATCATCGGTAGCTTTGGTAGTAAAGTCAAAACCACAGCAGAATCTGGTAGGCCCCAGAACTACTGACCTTCCAAACATGTATTCCTGACACCTTCCTAGATCACTTCTTAATTTTCTTATCTCTACTAAGAAAGAATGTTTCAAGCACCTTGAAATTTTAAACTTCATTTAAAAACAGCAAAAATGAGATCAGTGCATTTTTTTTTAAACAGGCACTGATCTCATTTTTCCTTTTTGTAATATGTGAGTTCCACTGACACGTGTCAGGTAGGCAATAAATTTACTGTGGTGACAGATGATGACAGAGCAGTTATGCTGTTTCACTAGAGTGAAAGACAGTGAGAGATGGAGATTTATCTTGGGGCCTAAGGGTAAAGCAGTAAACCAGAACCACCTCACTAATACCTAAAATAAAGAACTTGTGTTGCAGATAGCTCTCCTGTTCATTTAGCAGGAGATGAATTCTCTCTAGTAGTACCCTCTGCTCACAATATTTTTTTTTCTTTCTGAAATATAAAGAATAGAAATTTAAACAGTTTTGTAAGTGTGGGTCTCATGTGAAGTATTGTCTGGCTAATGTCTGTCACCGCTGTGCAGTGCACAAATGGTAAAAACAAGCAGTGTAAGCAACTGCACTCCAGTTTCATTTGAGAAGTGCAACTAACTTTGCAGTGACCCTTTTCTGAGCTTTCTGAGTTCCTTCACTGCTGTAGCATAGAGGTAACTAGCTACGTAGAATTGGAATTCACTATTGAAACCCTCCTGCTACAGTGCTGTGCCTGAGCAATTGCTTTGGAACTGGAAGACAACTCTTCTTCCAGAAGAAGGTACCCAACTTTATAACACAGCCTAATCCTTAAAATGGTTATCTAAGTTCAGAGGCCTGCTCCTGTGCCATTCAAACATTCCTCTACCTCCTATGAAATGTTAAAATGAGAGGTAAATTAGAAGTAAACCTCTTGAGGACATTTTACATTCTTTCTGTTGAAGCTCGGCCTTCATGAAATAAAGAATGCAGGCTTCACTGACAAGATGAGGGAAGGGGAAGGCACCCACCCAAAAGGGAAAAATCCTGGCTTCCATATACTAAAGAACTGTTGGAAAAAACATGTTTGCTATTTGAAATTGCAATTGTCCTGGCATTTGCCATAATACTGTAAGCCAGTGGTTATGAAAATTACTCCTTGAGGGGCTGCAAATGAGGCAGCAGGATATTAACCCCCTGCACAGGAACACTAAAATAACATGAGAATTTTAGTGTAGAATGAGTCAGGCCTCTCCCCTTTGAAGCAGCTGGGGCTTCAGGACAGAGTGCAGCACCTAGTGCCATCCTTGGTGAAATGCTAACATGAATGTTCTTGTCTTTACTAGTGGTGCAATTAGGGGACTAACTTGAGAACATTTTTTCTTGAGGTTTCTCTTGTTTTAAACATGTAGAGGAGAGTTGGAATATGCTATAAATAAAAATCAGATCTGGGGATTGCATGTGCCTTCTTGAAGAGCAGTTGTGGCCCACTGAAGTATGTATTTTTCATGTGTTTTTCAGTTTTTCTGTATTTCAGTATTACTGAAGGCATTATTGATAATTTCTGGAAAAGTTGCAAAAGATCGATAATTGTGATCTGAACTATTAAGTATATGTAATATATCCAATGGGGTATATACTTATTATATCTAGTGGGGATATATTAAGTTGGGCAATATCCAGTATTCAGGAGTGTCTGTTCTTAGAGTTACGGATTTTCCAAGTGAACAAATTTTGCAGTTTCCAGATGTATCAGCAAAAATTTGAAATCACACACATCATTACATACCTTTTATTTATTTATTTATTTATTTTTCCTCTTGGCGTTCTGCATAGTCTTCCAAGCTCGTACTCCTTGTTTCTGGCTGTGCTGATTCAGTCACAGGAACCTCTATCATTTGAGGAATCTGAAGTCATTTAAATGTGTTTTCTGTCAGAGCACTCAATCAAGATTATCAGTAGCTTATCAGTGGCAGGGGTATAGAAGGAGCTATAGTGCTTTTTACCTTTTGCTTTATCACCTGGCTCTCAATAGCTGTAAGACTGAGTCCGTAAGCACCCGTCCATTTAAACTGTATTAACACACTGTACAGTAATGGCAAGGGAGCAATAGCAAGTCATGTTATACTACTTAGGGCTGAACTATTTTTCTTGACACCTCACTTTCATAGGATAAAATGTAAAAATTTCAACAGCTTCTGTCATTCATCTGTAGTTCTAGCCTGAGAAATTACAGCTCACTCTTAACCCATACTAAATTTCCTGATTCTATTCCTAAAATTGGAAGTCTCATTTTTGGTACATATTTCTGGAAAATTATGTACCTTTCCTTTCTTTCAATCTCTGAACTGAATGGAAGAGTTAATGGTTTCAAAATAACATATTAATCAAGTAGTGTTTGTAACTATTTTTGTAAGCTTTCCTGTGGAAAGTAAATTCTGTCATTTATTATTCCAAAAAAAGATAGAATCTCTAGATCTAGGAGCTTTGATTTCCCCCATCAGATTTACATTGAGAGCAACGATTTATAAAAGTTTAATTTATAAAAGTTTATGACTTGCAGTTATCTTCAGTGATTTTATTTGACAAAATAACTTGAAATGCAAGTTTTTATCAGGTCATAATCTATAATTGTATTTTTTGATTGTATCAGAAATGTTGAAATATTTTCAGTCTATCCAGGAGTCTCTAGACTAGGAAGTTTCCAAGAACTACATATGTAAAGACCTTCACTGTTAAATTGCTGAGGTCTATTTTTAAAATTTGGGCATGCTTTTTTAAACTTTAGGGGTTTTTTTTTTTTTTTTTTTTTATTAATTTTTACATTCTAGTACTGGACAAAAAAAAAAAAAAAAAAAAAGGAAAAAGTGAAAAAGAAGGAAGAATTATCTATAATGTTCTACTATTGGGCTCCAGCTAGATAAGATCCAGGAAATTTCCTTTCTGAACCTTCTGGCTGCTTTCCAATGCATTTCTTATTCAAAATAAAAATACCAAGTTCTGGGTTTGCTCTTGCAGTCACTTCAGCAGATTGTCTCTGTAGTATACTAGGAACGAGGAAAGCCAGAACATAGCAAAAAATATGCACAGCTCACGCTGTGTCCAGTGTGTCCTTCCAGCTAACTTGGTGCCTGGGTGGCAACAAAGGCCGCCTGGGCATCCCCAGCTCTTGGGAAGACCCGAGCAAGGTCTGGCTGGATGTTCTTTGCTCCTTGTTGCTGTCTCGGGGGCTTTTCATTAGCTACAAACCTCAGCTTTATGATGAAACTCTATTTTGCCTGCCCATGTCTTGCAGGCCCTGCGGCCTTTACGGCAGGGCCACCCAGGTGGCCCCTCTAAAGGAAGACCAGTCTCCGTAGGGGTCCTCATGGGCAAGTGACTTTCTGCAGAAATGTGAGAAATATAACCGGGAACATAGAAATCCAGGTGATCCCATGCAATACAAAGCTTCACTACACTGAAGAAAGTATCTAAAAAGATTTGGCTCTCATTGTCCAAAGTGACGATGGCAATGAGGAGAAGGTGGTGACATGAGGAGGCAGGAAGAAAGTGTGGCAGCAAGAAGGTACAGAGCTGTGCTCCTCAGCTTAAGTTAGAAAGCGTTTTAACTGAAATGAGAAAGATATCTGCCTCTGGCCCACTTTGAACCAAGGGTTCAGGCCTTAGTGGAAATAAGGAAGGTAAGCAAAGAAAGGAAGATGGGAAGGAAGAAGCCTCTTTTAGCTTCTGACTAGAATGCAGGGCATGAAACATGATAATTCAGGGTGAGCAATTTTTTCCAATACCATCTTTTCTTCAGAAAATAGGCCTTGGTTTTCAAGCCCTGAAACTTTTCAGAACACCCAGAAGACTTGAAACACATAGTGTTCACTGTGCTGTCCTCTTGTAAAGAAACTAAAGTGTTTCAGTTTGGAAAGAAAAGAGCTAATCCTCTTAAGATACCGCAAAGGATCTGCATTTCTTTTGGGCATCATTGGGAGCTTAAGGTACTTGGCAAATAACCATGTAGAAAAATCACCCTTTGTTCTGATATCAAGTATACAGCATTTAAATGCAACTGAAGATTTCCAAGTAATGGCTCAGTAGGAATTAAGTGATTGATAGGCTTGATGTTGCGTGGGTTTCATTTATGATTTGTAGGTGAATATTAGAGTTATTCATATTCTAATTGAATATGGGTTTACGTGGGATTGAGGTCTTGGTCTTTTACTGTTAAACAATGCAGCCTTGCTGCCTATATTCTGAAAATATTTTAGATTAGTTTGTTCTTGTCTGCCAGAAATAGGAAAAAGTCCTTTGTGCAGACCTTCATTACAGTTATTTGGGGCATCTTCCAGTATGAGCATGGAGAATACACATTACGGGAGTAGTTGACTAATGGAGTAAGTCTGGTGCATGTGCAAATTGTGTTATTATCAGTGTATATGTGGGGGAACTTGCTCTTTGCAGCTATGAATATTTTATTATAGGATGTTTTGAAAATTACTGTAAAGCATGTTGTGGATCCTTTAATATATTAACTGAAGATCCTTGTTGTATCTTTTCCTAAGTAAGAGACAGAGAGGAAGGAAGGTTTGCCTGTGCCAACTTGTAGAATTTTGTCCCTGGTAGCAGACATGTTAGAGTAGCGGGAAAATAAGAAAAACTATATTTTTGTGCAAAATCCCTTAATCTCTTTCTGTAGGTACAATGAATTTCAAAGTGATGCAGGACAATTAGGAGGTTTTTATGCATTAGTTTTCTGTGAGAGCTCAGTTGTCTTGAAGTTTATCAAGTCTTGTCAGTTTTTATTTACTTATTATTTTTTTACAAGATGTCCACGTGCATTAAATGCCCCAGCAAAATCTGGGAGTAACATTCACATCTTCATTAAGTAGCTATTTGAATGTGATGGAATGTCAGGACTTAAAAGCTTGTTCATGGTAGAAACAGCTACATCTCCTTTTTTTGACTTTGAACCTTCCCTTCTTTTCCTACAGGAGCATGTATCAACATTTTTATTCATAAGTGTTTAGAATAGGTTTCCACATCCACATTTAGGCATTAAATCCATGATTTTCTTAGGGAAGTAACCTCAGCTCACTTTCAAGTAAAAATACAGGTTTCAAGACTTGTTTGTTATTACCCTTTTATATAAACATGTTAGAACACACTCAAGTGAAGAAACTTGGCAAAATCATAGTGCCATGACAGACATCATCAACTTGGCTGAGGCGTAATAGTAATCTGTATCTAAATGAAGTCTTTTTTCTTTTTCTTTTTTTTTTTTAAATACAGACTTGGAACATTTTGAAAGGTAACTATGTATAGCAGTCATTATCATCCTGGAGAAAGCGTAGTTCTGCGTGCAGGCCTGTTCTAACTGTGCGATAGAACAGCCTTTACAGATGTGCTCATCTTGTGAAACCTCAAATCGGGAAATAGGCTGCTAATCTCTTCACTCCTTCAGTCTGTGGCATGCTGGAAAATTAACATGCCTCATGCTAGAGATTAAAAGTACCGGTAGCCTCTGTTCTTCACCCTCTGAAAGTACCCTTGAACTGATGCAGTGGGGACCTTTCAGTGGAAAGGGATCGAGTAAAGTACAAAAGAGAGGAGGGAAAGCAATGAATTTGAAAGGAAAGTGGCATGGCAATTGCTTTAAAATGGAATCCAGTGGCAGAATAAAACGGCCTTGAATGTTTAAATCAGTCACCTTTTGTAACTTGCTGATTTATCTAGCAGATGGCAGCTGTGGTGGTGTGGTCCATGCTGAATGTTAAAATGCATTGATTTGGTACTGTAAATGATGCTTTAATAATTTGAGGATGAGTTAGAAATGGACTAAGAACTCAGAGGTAGAAATTCTAACCTTTTCTAGTATCTTGGGTATCTAGTATTTTTCATCATGCTGGCATGTATGTGCTAGGAACTAAACACTAGCTTTAGAGTTTTTTTGATAGGAGATTATCTGCCTTCAGAAGTTTATAGCATGGCTGGTAAATGGGGAAAAAACAACTAAAAGAAATTTCCATAAGCCTGGTGAGCCAATAAAAATGATGCATAGCAGCTTCCAGCCCAAAAGTTCAACAGAATTAAATGGCTCCCAATGCAAGGTTGAGGCTCTATTATCTCGTGCTGCTACTAAAGGGGCTGTAAGGAAGTATTGTTTAATCATGGAACTGCCGTGATGGATGCCTAGCAGTGTGACGTCTGGAGGTCTAGGAATAATTCAGACTTTCTCCTTCCCACTTCATAGTACAAGTTCAACTCAATAGCAAGTGTTGGGCGGATTAATTATCCAGAGTGCCTAGACTTTTGAAATGAATGTGATTGGTTACAATACAGGGTTATAACTCAAATGCCATGAAATTATTCAAGGAGATGGTCCCAAACTGATGTTTTCCAAGAGAAGAATGTCTTGCTTTGTGTTACTAAATGAACATCATGAACTCATGAGAAATCATATTCAGAGATACGTTGAAGGTCTTTCTTTGTTTGAACTTGGCTTGGGGAGACCTTGTAGCCCCTAGTGGGGGGGAGGGGGGGGGAAGAATTTTTGAAGATTTGACTTATTTTGATATGCAGGAAATTGACTTATTTTGATATGTATAGCATACAAGTAGAGGGAAAAAAAACACTCAACTAATGAGAAATTGCACTTCTGTGAAGCTTTTTGAGGTGAGGCTTTTTCTGTTGTTCTGTTTGAAGGCCCTAAACTCCTACTGCTCTTCAGGCTATGAAAGAATGTCATTCCTGCAGTGAACAGAGGTACTGCTGAAGCTGCTGGTAGGCCAAAGGTTGGGGAAAGAATTCATCCTTCTTGTGCAGATCTTTGGGCATTGAAGGGTTTGCAAACCAGTGCAGCAAGTGTTGAACTTGGGAGCTGTGTTGCACATTTCAATGATATTATGATATTTAGAAAAGATACTGCCTAGTGAGAGCATGAGATGAGCACTATGTTGGAGAAATTGGCCAGGGAAAGCAAAGCAGCCTTTTTGTCTTGTTTGAAGGGAAGAGGTGGTAGTGGTTAGTGCCAGTTGTACCTACACTGATGAGGGAAGAGGAACTTAACAAATCTTCTGCCCCCCTTAGGAAGAAGACTATATAAGATGGATTGCTAAAACGCAGATCATCCTTGCTTGAAGTATGAGTACTTGATGGGCTTTGAATATATTCTGCTTAAGTATCTAACTTATACTATTTCACACTAAAGAGGTAATAAAATAATAATAAATAAAAATAAGGAATAAAACATATACCTTTTTCCTATGTTAGGCCTGTGACATATCTAAATATAGAGATCAGAGAAGAAGTTCTGCAGTTTATAAGGCCTCATCAAACTTCCCACCAGAAAAAAAAAATGGTATTTTTAGTGCTGTCCAACACTGAATGCCATGTGGAGCAAGGAACATATTATTGACAAAAGCCTTTCATGAGTGATTAAGTGAGACTATATTTAGCTTTCTGTCAATCAAATTAGGATCCATATACTTTCTAGAGCAGATGCAATAGCAAAAGATGTAATGTAACATTTGCTATGGGCGTATCTGAGGCACAGAAAAAGGTTATTAACCACCTGTATCCTGTGTAAAAGCAGCAAACCATTTAGAGATACAGGTTTGCAAACATTGATTTATTAATGAATAAAATTGCAGGACCTACAAAGATAATGCTGCACGAACCTTTGTTGCACCTTGAAGACATAAAAAACATCATCCAACATGGTAAAGGACAAGCGAGTACGAGTGTACAGGCTCTTTCTGCAGATTTGAATCACAGTCATTGTTCCAGTTTCCTACCTGACATCAACAGTGTTGCAGGTGGTGGCAGGAATTGAGGTTTCCTGGCTTTGGCAGCCCTCGCTTCCTAGTCTTAGAGGTCATCTCTGTTGCGTTCTGTCTGTTTCACACGGTCATTTTGCATCAGTGAGCCATGAACAAGTTGAGGTTACTGAATCTGAGTTTCTACTTGCCCAGCAGTCTCCCAACAAAACACAAGATTTAGCCCAATAAAGTTTGTTCTCTGTGTTCAGACTGTCTGTTGGTAAGGTATGTTATATGAATATAATTATTCAGGCTCCTGAGTTTTCCAGTGTCTGTTTGGTAGAATCATGCCATGACTGATACTGAGACACGTTAGTGGGAGGATTGTTTATGAGAAAAAGGGAAACAAATTTGACATTTGGATTTGCTAGGAAACTTGCTGCTGTGGCACAGATCCTCCTTGCTGCTGAATAATCATAACTGGTGTTGGAGAAATCGGTCAGGGAAAGCAAAGCAGCCTGAAGCTTTTTTTTACTTTCTGGGAGAGGAAAACATGGCAAAATATTTTTATACCTGAACAGAGGCTCAGGTATACTCTGCTCCACTCCTTCCATAGGATTAATACCTTTTTCTTTGTACTAGGGCTTTAATGAGACCTGTGTGTAACAGGCTGCTCTCCCATGTTCCTGTCTGCTGCATGGGTTCCCTCAGGGACTTGCAGCTTCTCTGGGGCTGGTGGCAGTGACAGCAGCAGCCGGCAGGGCTGCGACTGTTTGTCTCCCTGTAATGCCCCTTTGCATTTCCATGCAGTAGTTCTTGCTCCTATTCCGTGACAACACACTGCATTTTTTGCATTTTTGTACTTTTGTGAGGAGAAGAGTGGAGCGATAGAAAAGACTCTATGAGCATGCCAGTACTGGTGTAAATAGTGGATATGGGAAAACTCCTACAAGTAATTAAAACATATAAAATAAATAAATATTTACATTATATAAAAATATAATAATTATATATTCCTCTGCTATGGAGGCAGAATATCCTATGAAAAAAAAGAGGAAAGAAAAGGTGGTTTGGGCTGAATTGAACCGTGCAGTTAAGAGATAAAATAAATTCTGAGGAAAAAAGAAAAAAAGACAAGAACACTTGGAACAGAAAAGGATATCACTGAGAAGACTGAAGGAATATAGGATAAAAAGGATAGAAACTATAAAAGAACAGTCAGATTTAACTATTTCTTGAATAATGAGGAGAAAGTGATAGAGAACATGTAACAAAGAAGCAACTATCAAGTAGCTGTGGGGAGAGAGAATGAGGAGCCAGGAAAATGGGAAATGCAGAGGAAGAGTCAAGAAATATGGGCTAATACAAGAAAGCAAATGGAAAATACATTTTCAAGAACCAGAGGAAGACAGTAATGAAAAAAGTGGACTCCCTACCCTTCAAAAAGCAAAAGGGAAAGTAAATAATGACAAAGATGAAGGAAGATACAAACACTTTCAGAGCAGATGGAAAGAACAGTTTATTCAATGAAATGGAAATGAAAAAAAGGCGTAAAGTTAAACAATAAATTTATGTTGATGGGAAAATGTGATAAAGTCATTTCTCTGATTTTTTTTCTCTGGGGCTCCAAAATGTGGAACAGCTACAGCTCTACCTTTATCTAAATGGTACTCCTGGGTCTTATTAGTAGTGAAGACACTGGAAGAAAACCATGCTGTGTTTTAGTTGCATTTATGCTGTGTACATGTGAAATTAAATGGCAAATATTTGCTATCAGTGCTGTGTCTGGACATTGTTTAAGTCACTGAAAAGAGCAGAAATAATATAAAAGCATATCAGCAATGTCCAGCAAGTACCTCATTGATTTAAGCACCACATTATCACATGTATTCATACTTTCTAACATACTTGGAGGAGGATGAGCAGTTCTGGTTTGGTGAAGAGGCTGACTGTTTAATGTGTGTGTTTTTCTCATTCCTTTTAGGGATCTCTTGCTGTCTGTGGCTCTTGGCCAAGTACTGTCTCTCCTTATCTGTGGCATTGGCCTGACGAGCAAGTATTTGTCAGAAGATTTCCATGCCAACACACCTGTTTTTCAGAGCTTCCTCAATTATATCCTCCTATTCTTGGTCTACACAACAACACTAGCTGTCAGGCAAGGTAAGTGACTTTCTCTGAAACACTAAAGTCTTGTAGAGAAAACAGTCAGTTAGAATAAGGCTTTTCTGGAACAGCAACAATTGAATTTTGCTTGACTCTGATTTGTATACATATCCTAATAACATAGCATATTTATGTTAACAAATAATACATACTGGATGAACTGAAAAAAAAAGTAAATCTTCACAAGCAAGGAATAAATTGGTAGATAGCAAGGATGGTGATACTCTGTAATAACAAAAAGATGCATCAATACTATTCATTTCCTAGCAATTCCTTTGCATCATTTTTTAATACTTGCCTCTGTTTCCACATACACACAGCCAGGGCTAGTCTTAGATTTGTCAACATGTTCTGCTGGGAAATATAGGTATGCCTTATATCTTAACAAGCTAAAGACAATTTAGACGCAAGCAAAGAAGAGTTAACTAGTTCTAGTTGCTGTTCAAGGCAGTCACCTATTATTAGAAAGGGAAAAAAAACAGAGAGAAAAAAGAATCCCTATGAGACGTAGGGAAGGATTCTGGATTCTGCAGTCTCCCCAAGACACTGCATGGGCAGAGCAGCTTTTTTTCATATTTCCATAACCATTTTATTTATTCACCTTTACTGAACATATGAACAAGAAGCAAAATAAGAGCAAAAATACCATGCCTTTTTCTGCTAATTCTCTTCTAATATAAAGAAGAGAGAGCATCCATGAAATGAAGCCCTTATGGAAATGTATTTTTTAGACCATGGTACATTCATCAACATGCTGAGGGTTTCATGCTTTTATATAAGCTCAAATATTTTGAGGTCTTCCTGACATTATATCTTCTCATGATTTGGAAACAATCATGAAGCTTATTTTCTTCACTCTTAGTGAAGTGTACTTAAGTACACTTAAAATAACAAGTACTTAATTTTGATTAGAAAATAAGCATTTAAAAATATGCTGCTCCACTCCAGCACAAAGTACTTTGATGTATTTCATCTTAAGTTTATAAAACTTGCTCTCCATTGATGTTTTTCTGAATTGATGAAGGCCAATTTGCTGAGGAAATGTCAACTCTTATATGGAAAGATTGCTCAGGCTGTATTTCCCTGTCTTGATGTTTCAGTTTGTGTAGGGGAAGGAATAACCAAATGCTTTCTCTAGAAAGGGTTTAAAACATGGATTAGTAGCATCTTTCTGGAGAACCATGTTTAAAAATAATTATTCTGAATGTAGGATTGTCGAGCTGTTTACAAGTTCTATCACACAAATGTCCTTTTCAAAACTGACTTAGCTATTTTGGCAGCTAAATCCCTGTGACTTTTAAATACACTTATTTTTTTGAAAATGCGAACTGCTGAGGTCTGTAGCACTGATGTGCATTGCAGGGAACTGCCCAGAATACTGTTTTGGCACCAAATATATAATCATTTTCCAAAAGCACTATTAAACTTTTTACCAAGCCCTTTGTTTTACACATATAATAAATATTTACTCTGATTATACGATATTCTTATAAATAATTTCTCGCTCTGTTTAAATGTGGTAGAGGACTAAAGAGACTTTATGTGAGCTATCTGTTGTTCCAGCAAAGCAGGCCTGTGAAGCAAACTGGAAAGCCCCAGGGAAACGTGGAAAAACATTTTCAGGGCATGCAGGGAAATGGTTGGGGAAGGTGTTTAAACAGTCCTGCAGAGCATATGAGCAAGCAGAGCAAAACAAAAAAGATACTAGTGGAATAATCTGGAAAAGGAGCTGTCTAAAAGAGATAGATAGTTTTTGGCATAGGGCCCAAGACAATCCGGAACAGGCGCTCACCATAACGTTGCTGCTGAATGATACGGCAATTCACAGCCAATTCATTTACTCGACTTCTAGTATTGCCAAGTGATTGAGCTTGACATTGTCTCCTAGCTTGTGTATTTATTTAAATTCATTATCTGTGTTTGTTCCACTAAGACTGTTTTTCTGGCAGCTCTAATCATTTGGCTTCGTTAACAGATGGAAACCGCATAGTAATTATATTAATTTTATATGGGCTGATTCTGTTCTGAGCACTGGAAACATGGAAGCACTGGAAAAGAAGGGTTTTTTCAAGTGTGGTGCTTTTCCTCTGGATGCAAGCTTTCAGATTCTTTAAATTATCCTCTTTTTCTTCCAGAAATCAAGCCATCCTAAGTTTGGCTGGCAGTCAGAAATGACTGCATCCCTTTGTCTTTTTCTTTGCTTGCTTGCCTAATTTCTGAGGTTTTTTAGAATTGTAACAGCATAGGACAAGTCACTTCAAGTGGCCAAAAGAACTTAATTCATTGGAAGAGTGAAAACTGTAATCTTCTGGGACATGCATCGGGAGCTCTTCTTTCTTTAGAAGCTTCTTTACTGTGTCTCCTCTGACTTAGCCTTCTCTCCGTCTCTTCTTGCCCAGGATAATCTCTTTGGGTGATACTGAAAAAGTAGATTTTGCACTGAGAAAAATCTTCATGATTTTTTTTCCACCAAGAAAAATCATCATGAAAATCATCACGGGCTGATGATTTAAACCTCCTGATTACTGAGCTCCTCTGACAGAAGTCGCTAGCAATGAATGCCCAGTTTTTAGCAAGTGAAGCTAATCCATCGACAGCTTCCACTGCATTTTTCTGTTTAATTTTGGATCATGATTGCGTTTTCAAAATAGTTTTATCACAGCATTTAGTGGATGCAAAGAGTAGGACTAACATTTTGCAGCCCATCCTTATGGGATTGTGCAATGTAGGAGACAGAAGTTCTGCAGGAGCTGCAATCTCTGAGTACCTTTAAACTATATTCTTGGGGTAGGGGGAAAAAAAAAAGCCAGCATGTGCTGTAGGTAAAGATGGGGAAGTACTACAAACACAGTAAAAGTGAGCTCAACACTTGTAAGCCACGAAGTCCTTATGAATAAGACTTTTTTTAATCATTATTGCAATTTTGTTCTTATGACCAGAACTGATCAATGACGGAAATGTCTCAAGAATGAGTCTTACAAAATGGATACTATTCAGGTAGTTGTCTTGGAAAAGGGAAAGGATTTGGCCAAATGGAGATTTTCCTGAAGCAAAATCTAACTGCCTTTTCTCTTGGTTGAATTCTGACTGGTTATGTTAAATGGTGAGTCTATTAAGTAGGTAACTGTCTCTGTTATACTTGATATCTTTGTGTGCATTTTAATATTTTTATATGTATGTTGAAGTTCAGCATTTGTTTTCACAGAGAGGCTGAGAGCTATGCACACAGCTGTGCTGATGCACATAGCACAGATAACAGTATGCACTAACCAACCAATATGTACCTGCTGTAGCTTCCAGTCAAATGCTCATAAATGTGCCAGTTTTGAAGTGCTGAGGTCTGAGGAGAATTCCTTAGGGCCTTTTTATTCTTTTTTTCTTGTAGGAAAACAATGCTGTAAAAATTAATGTCATTAATGCAACATAAGACATGAATATCATTATAATATATATTATTAAGTTTCATCTAGCTGATTGGCAAAAATTTAATAGATAATAAGGAAATCTTCATTTCTTTCTTGAGGTGACTTCTTTTCACAGCTGTTATTTTCACAGACAAAACCTATTTTTGTGCTTGGCAACACCTCTGATTTGAGAAGAAGGCTTTAGCGTATATTATCACAGCTTTGTCCCCCATCAGCAGAGGATCCAGCTTAACAAAATCCTGTCACTTGCAGGTACTCCTTTGGGTTGTAGATTATTAATAAAAGAGAAAAAAAAAAAAAAAAAAAAGCAAAGTCTTAGTAGTCTTCCTGACAGGGAAATGGAACTAGGGGACACAGAGCTGGTGGAGATGAGTTTTAGCACGTTAAAAAGCAGCAAGTGGGAAATTGTCCACAGTGGAGCAGAAGGTGCTAATTACCAACAGTCAACCAGGGTGAAGGCATCAGCTATTTGCAACTAAAAATAAATTACTTCTAAAAGCCACCTCACATATGTTACAAATGAAAACAAGACATCTACCAGACATCATCAAAAAGAGGAAAAAAATGTGAAATTGCTCATTTTTGTTATTTTGGAAAAGAAGAAATGAGAGAATAGTAGGCATATATTTTGAACAGAAGGGGAACATAAATTCCTAAGGGGCCAAATTCTGACTGAATAGCTCTTCACACTTCAAGTTGTTCTTTTAATTTTAGTGCAACAAGTTACTGAATATTTTTACAGATCACAGAATGGTTGAGGTTGGAAGGGACCTCTTGAGATCATCTAGTCCAACCCCCTGCTCCAGTAGGGTCACCCAGAGCACAGGGCACAGGGCGGCATCCAGGTGGATTTGGAAGACCTCCAGAGAAGGAGACTCCACAACCTCTCTGGGCAGCCTGTTCCAGGGCTCTGTCACCCTCACAGGAAGTGAGATGTGAAGTTCTTCCTCACATGCAGATGGAACTTCCTGTGTTTTTATTTATACCTATCACCCCTTGTCCTGTCATTGGCCACCACTGAGAAGAGCTTGGCCCCTTCCTCCCTACATTCTCCCTTCAGGTACTTATACATATTGATCAGATCCCCTCTCAACCATCTCTTCTCCAGGCTAAACAGGCTCAGCTCACTCAGTCTTTTCTCATATGATAGATGCTGCAGTCTCTTAATCATCTTGGTTGCTCTCCGCTGGATCCTCCCTAGAAGTTCCACATCCTTCTGATCCCTGGGGTTATTCCTCCCTATGTGCAGTCCCCTGCACTTCTTGTTGTTCCTCTGCCCAACTCTCCAGCCTGTCCAGGTCCCTCTGGATGGCAGCACAGCCCTCCAGAGTGTCAGCCACTCAAACCAGCTTGGGATTGTGTGCAAACTTACTCCGTGCCCTCATCCAGGTCATTGATGAACAAATTGAACAGCACTGGACCCAGCACTGACTCCTGGGGGACACCTATGGCCACAGGCCTCCAACTGGACTCGGCCCCATTTATCACCACTCTGCCAGTTCTTGATCCACCTCACTGTGCGCTCATCGAGACCACTCTCCCAGAGCTTCCCCATAAGAATGTTACGGGAGATGGTGTTGAAAGCCTTGCTGAAGTCAAAGTAGACAACATCCATGGCTTTCCCATCATCCATCCAGTCAGTCATCCCATCATAGAAGGCTATGAGGTTCGTGAGGTTCGTCAAACATGACTTCCCCTTGGTAAATCCATACTGACTGCTCCTGATCACCACCTTCTCCTTCACATGCCTAGAGATGCTCTCTAGGATGAGCTGCTCCATCACCTTTCCAGGGACAGAGGTGAGGCTGACCAGCCTGTAGTTGCCCGGCTCCTCCCTCTTGCCCTCTTTGAAGACTGCAGTGAGCTGGTTTCTTCCAGTGCTCCAGCACCTCCCCTGCTCTCTGTGACCTCTTAAAGAGGATGGAGAGTGGTTGAGCGAAAACTGGCCAATTCCCTCAGCACTCTGAGGTGCATCCCATCCAGGCCCATAGATTTATGGGTGTCCAGTTTGCCAAATTTTCAGGCCACTGTTAGTGAAGGCTTGGAACAACTTGCAAATTCAGAGTCTCTGTATGTCTGGACTAATTCTGCTTCTAGGCTAAGTGATGCAGTTATAGCATATGCAAATGGAAATATGGTTTTCCCTAGAGTAACTTAACATTGTAGATCTGACGTATAATCAGATCTGATCTATGCCCCAGAGTCAGCTACAGATTCCTCTGAGACTATTAAGGATTGAAGTCATGTTACTGGAATGTTAATTTTTAGGGATTTCTCTCTTGACTTGGCTTATGACCTAAGTATTTCAATCCTGTGTAAATCCCCAACATATCTGCTATTCACATATGCATCTCCATTTCAATATATGAAAAACAACCACCCTTCTTCCTGTTTCCCCCCAAAGTCTGAAACAGGCTGCTTGAAAGAAGACAGGCTGCTTTGTAGGAGTTAGTCTGTTTTACCACAGTGGGTACAAGCTATTTATTGAATAATAAAAAGGGCACATGGCTCTTTTTACTCAATTTACTTCCACTAGCAATGCTGAATTACCTCTTAAGCAATTAACTTAGGTAAACATAGCAGAGTTTGTTCAGTATTAACACCTCTTTTGCTAGCCTGCTGTAACAACATATTTTGGGAATACATGATTTAAGATGTCCAGAATGTACTGTACTTTGCCTGATATGTGCTGTATCATTCAGATGAAATGTCTACTGGGAACGTATGAATCCCACCAGCATTTACCATAAGAACATTTCAGAAACGTGGGACTTTCTGTCCACGTCTGATGATTGGGTTTGATTTTGAACAGAAAAGCCGTATTTCATCATCACTCAATTTCCTCAGTGTGGTCGTGCCTCAGCTGTAGAACAAGGGGCTTCCTGTTGCTTCCGGCACTGAACAAAACCTCTGCAGCTGTAGGAGAGCAAAAGAGTTGCCTCCTGTCTGCTCCTGTTTGCTGGCGGCACAACTGGTGCACAGTCCCCAAGGGCAGCACGCCAGTGAGGCTGTGACCCGGCCCACGGGGACATGCTGGGGACTTCTCAAAGAGGCAGTGTCCCCCTCAAAGCAGGTGGATCTGCTCTGTGAAGTCCTATTGAGTTGACCAAGCTCCTGGGGACACTCCTGAAGCAACAGGCCGGTTTGACCCTGTGCTGCAAAATGAAGCATCACAGCAAATGCTGCTTAGGAAGTGAGAAGTAATGGCATTCTGGTCCTTGGTGTGTTTGCAGCAGCACTTCGGGTGTCCCCTGCCCCTTGTAAGGCACTGCAGTCAGCACTGCCCTTTCTCCTAATTACTCTGGGCTTATGATTATGGATGCCAAAGAGTGTGCGGTGGGTTTTATTATGAAAATGGTCAACCAAGAAGGCCTTTTGTCTCCATCTTGAAGAGCCTTTTCCACATTCAGAAGGAATTCTGTGTTTTATGAGAAACGGAACTAAAATTCTGACACTTTGCAGACATTGCATGTTATTTCTTTTGTCATATGCAAACTTGCTGGTTTGAATTGCGTGCTCACAGAAGCAAGAATTATGCTGTTATGTGTCAGGATTGCCCACCACACAGTGGATCCCACTGCAATCTGTCCAGAAAAAAATATATATGACTAGATCCAGTTTTCCATTCAGACACATTTACTTAACTACTTTGTTTGCACTTGAATTTTCCCTTTATTTATTTTTTTTTCAAAATTTCCTGCTATAAAATGCTGAATGCTGATTCTCTCTACTGTACGAACATTTATTTTTCTATTCTACATGGCTACAATTCAATGAGGTGTTAAACTTCTGTTTGTATAGTTTTCAGAGATCCTTGGGATACTTTTTTAAAAAAGATTCCCAAAACCACAGAATTTCCCTTCCCTGTGCACAGATATTGTCTTGCATTCTTCAGCCATAACACAGAAGTAGATGCAATTTCAATGGAGTTTGATTTATTCTGCTTGGCTGTAAAGAGAGGGTAAAAAGCAGTCGACTGCATTGTTGGCAAGAGGGTAGAGTAAAAAAAGGAAATAGACTTTTCTATATTTTCTTTTGTTTGTTTTACTTTTCCTAGTGGAGAGGCTGAGATTTTTTTAACCCTCCAGGCTTTTTCTTGTTGCACCAACCAATACACGCAGAACTTCATGCTGCCTTCTTGACACTCACACAAGGGACCAGGCATCTCCGAGCTCAGTCAGTTCTCATTTTCATCAGGTGCACTTTGCTTTGCACTTTGCCAGCTGGTTTGCAAGTTGCAAATAAACACTTACAGGAGGGAATCCTGGCCCCAGACCTAATGAGAATGTGTTAACAGGTAAAGCCACTAAAGAAGACTTGGCCTTTTCCTCTTATTGCTTTTATTAGTCAGTTAGGTGCTCCTGATTTTTAGGTTTAACACCCACTGTCCAAACCCACAGCACGCATCCTTCGTTGAAAAATGTGTATTTTTTTTTACTAAACCTAAAGAAAATAACCCATTCTATCCTGTTTCATCATATTACTGGCATAGATCATCCACATCCCACAGTACATAGGAGCTGGAGATTGGAAAGCCCTGTTTCTTTATGCAGGTGGCAGCAGTTGAGTGCAGGCTCTGTGTGTGCCATGATGCAAACCCTAGTGCCTCATCATGACCCCAAAGCAATAAAAGCGAGGCCTAATTGAGCATTAATTCTCAATTCTCTTTACCGTTCTCTGTAAGAGTAACCTGCCATGCCTGATACAGCTCACTGAGGGTCCAGAAATGACTCTTGCTTTACTAAGTTGCTTTCGAAAGAGCTTTGCTGCCCAAAGGAGCATTATTTCTGACACTGAAAACAAAAGAAGCTGCAAGGGTGCTCAAAAGTAGCCCTTCATTTTTCATGTGTCCACAGACACAGTCAAGAGGCAGAAGAAGGAGGAGAGCTCTTACTATCCTCTTGACCTAAATTAGGAAATGGGAGACCTTGTCTGCAGGGCAAAGTGAATTTTGGTTGAAGGTGAACTATGAGTACCTCTTCTTGTAGCAAAATAGCCAGAGAATTCAAATCACGGAGCATTCTCCGTTCAAGAAATTTAGACACAATCATGTTTCTCGCTATCAGATTTGTGCCCTTAACCAATTTCTTCTAGACATAACATTTAGATACCCACCATGATTCAAGGAATGGTGTATATTTTGTGAGAGCCAACAAATATTACAGTGGTGGTGAGCATAAAAGGGAGGCCAAAAGGTAACCTGGCCGCTGTCCTGTGACTGTGGGCCATGCATTATACTGCAGCATCACTGTAAGGCAAAGTCTGTCCTGAATAAACTACTTGATAAGAAGGCAGTTTTCACCTGGAGTCAAAGTACCTATGGTTTCCTATCTAGAAACATTTTGTGAGACATGGGTGTTCCAAGGCAGTAAGTCGATAAATAGAAAGCACAGACTATAAAATGTGAAGCATTTATTCAGTTCACAGCTGCAACATCATAGGTAGCTAGTGGAATTTAGCAGAATCAGGAAAAAAAAAGATCACAGTAGAGTAGGTTGATTTTATTGTTGATTCCATTATCAAATTTGCAATTGGGGCAAATTTGCTGCATTTATATTTGCAAGCATTGAGGTTTGGATTAAGATTCAGATTTTGTTGCTGAGTCTTCAAAGCTTGCTCCTTCTATGTTCATCCAGAAGCCTCCTAACTGTGGTGCTAATCTGGACACAAACCTAGGAGCACCCATTTAAGAGCATAAACCTTGTTGCTAGTGGGCAGACTCCAGGAAACTCTTAGGAAATGCAGTTTCGAACACTTCTGCTTCTTGAGCACACTCCTTCTTGAGAGGAGTTTTGCAATGTCCTCTCAGCGGCTGCAGTAGCACACATCCATCCTTGTACCACAAATCCAAATAAAGCCACAGATGTTAGAGGTAAACGAATGAAGACTTTTGATCATGCTAAAATACAGATGTTGCATGGTACATTCCTGGAGGTGATGGCACTGAGCACATACAGGGATTTGATATTTGGCCCGTGGTGTTAGAATATTCTGCAGGGGTGAATGTGGTATGTTGTAATTCTGACTCAGGATAAAGCAGGTCCCTCTGTGACCAAGACTGCCTGTCAGTATACCAAATAATAAATTGTCTCTTAAGGCTGTGAGCTGAATCAGAACCAGAGCATAACACTTTATTTTCTGTAAAATTATGGGATAACTGTCGTTTTTAGTGTTACTATGTGAATGTGACTTTTTTCTGCCTAATACATAAACACGTACAACAATGTTTACAAAACCAGCCGTCCTTCACCATCACAATGAGGAAAGTTAATGGTTCTGATAAAATAGCTTAACCTTGATCCCACAGCTATAAGCAGAATGCAAGAGTTGTCTCTCCCGTTTCATGCGGTATCAGTATTTGCCTGTGATTTATGAAGTCTTTAAACATTCATCATTTCAAGCTGCTAGCCAGAGTAGCAAGATCCATATTCAATGCACGTAACTCCAGCCTTCATACGGGAGATTTGAAGTGTGGTTACAAGATGATAACTGTATTGCCTGAAGGAGATAAGTCCTGCTCTGCCAGAATGGTGCTTTGTATGTAATTAGTGTAAAAATTTGAAGGAATAGAGTTTATCCTTGCGTTCGTCTTTCTCATTAAAAAGGAATCATAATGAAAGAACAAAGCTGTCCCTTCAGTGAACTGAATTGCCTTCCTAAGTTTTCATTATATCAAAGACTCGGCAGCATCCTATTTTGCAGAGCTCTGGTGTAAACTGTACACAGGTTTTGGAGCAAGGCCCCTATGAAGATCGTATCTTATGTGAGGGTTAGAAAGAGCAGTATATTTGTCCTACGTATGAGAAGAACACCTCTCCAGATCTCTTTTTTTTCTGATTTCATTAACTTTTGCTGGCAAGATGATACTAGGACAGAAGAAAGAGCAAAGAGCATAAGTGATGCTTCAGGTAACTCATAGCCACAGCGAAATAACTTAAGTAAACTGTCTTATGTAAAGTAAGAACTATAAGGTAATATGAATCAAGGGAATAAAAACCCCATAGTACTAAGGGAAAAAAACAAAGCTCCGTTTTAGACTTACTTTTAGACTTACTTTAGACTTTTACTGACAAGCCATAAAAAGTAGTAATTTCTTCTTTTATCTGCATTGTCAGTGTAATCCACATAATTACTTTTACAACTAAATGCACCTGCACATGGCAGAAATGTACAAATAAGCTATCAGTTTTCCTCTCTTTCTATATGCATGCTTTTTTCCGCCCATTACATTTGGCTGATCAGTTAGCCATTAGCATATTGGTACTTCAAACTCCTGTTGCGTTTCTGGATGCCAGTGCTATAATAATAATGAATATGCAGCTTCATCTGAAAAGGTGTTTGCAAATTTAGCGTTGAGTGTGCAAGGTGCAATGGTGTTGTATTTTCTCCTTCATGCTCATAAGCTGTTGAGCCCAGGGCAGGGAGTCAGTTCTGCAAGACAATCAGTATTCAGGGTTTTGGGGGCTCGCTGCTTGGCTTAGATCCTTTGGTTGAAATTTTGCTTCACAAACTCTGTGGATCCTTCCCACCCAGGTGGCTGTTGAAAGAGCAGCGAAGATGCTTCCTCTCAGCTCGGGGTCATTAGTAGATGGCCGTATCAGGAAGCCTGCATGTGTTTTATTTCCTGATTTAACACTATAGGGAAGGAGAAAGATAAGGCAGCTACTGAGCAGCCTCCTTTTCTTCTTGCACACGTTTCTCCTGATGGGAGGAGGAGGCTGAGAGAGGAAAGTGGGAAATTTGCCTATAGAAGTTGTGAGCTCTCCCAATGTGCAGAAAAGAGAGAGACCACGTGCATATCTCAGCAGAGCATTTACCTTTAGTTATCAGTAATCTGATGGTGACATTCAGTTCACAGGGATATTTTTGAAGCTGTTACAGAAATACAACAAAGTTTGAAGGGAAAAATAGGCACCCATGCCTCTTCTGAGTCAAATGTTCCAGAACTTGCTTCTTTGTACAATAAAATATGTCCTTGACCCGGTGTCATGATCTGATATTTGGGTGGGTTTGTTTAATTCTAAAGGAGTTTTTAAAATCCTAGGGCAGAGATGAACTGTCATTGCTGTAATTACATGAATGTGCGGTGATTTACACCACTGAAGTGTAATGAAGGTGTCATATATTTAAGAGTATATTAAAATACGTTGCATTCGTTGCTATTTACCTCATTTTGTTGTTGCTTAAACCTGTTCCTGAGTGTTCAATTAAGATTTCAGCTGATCAGTGGACAAGAGGAACAACTAGATAGTGCTCATATTTCCTATCTGGCATGTAAGTGTTTTAGCTTTATTTTAAAGGAACTGTAGTGTTTTGCCCTCAATGAATGCCAGATCCTAAGAGTTTTTGTCTTTAGACATGAACATATATGTGTACATACCCATATATAAACAAAGCTATCTGCAGTCGATAGAATTTATTTTCCTTGCTAATTGAAATTAATTTCATTAATGAATGAATTAATGAATTGATTTCATTGCTACGGCCACAAACTGAAGCACCGAAAGTTCCACAGGAACTTAAGGAAAAATTTCTTAACAGTGAGGGTGACAGAGCCCTGGCACAGGCTGCCCAGAGAGGTTGTGGAGTCTCCTTCTCTGGAAATTTTCCAAACCCGCTTGGATGCAGCACTGTGCCATGTGCTGTAGGTGACCCTGCGTGTGCAGGGAGGTTGGATCTCTAGAGGTCCCTTCCAACCTTAAACATTCTGTGATTCTGTGATTTATATTGCTTATCACCTCAAAATTCCAATGAACTTCAGGTTTTCCTGAGCTAGGCTTCAAGCTTAACTGGCCAGGCATATCATAAGAAACAGGACAATGTATAACAGGAGACGTTTTATCTCCATGCATAGCTTGTATAGCAGTTGAAGGAAATGAAATGTCAGAAGCTTTCCAATAACTGTGCTTTCTCTGTAGACCTGCCTGCCAATGAGCTTTTCCCAAGTGTGCCGAGAGCTAAAGGAGGACCATATGATCTCTTTCCCAACAGAGTTTTGAGCAGGGTTTAGAAATGCAGGCAAATAGTTTTAATTTATGGAGGATTTTGTATGTCTGTTTTTTCCATTGTGCTTTGCATAGAAAATATAAAATAATCTGTCTTTTTTCAGAAACATATTACTATGAGTCCTGGAGTGAAATAAAACTCACAGAAAATAGAAAGTAGGATTCTTGTTTATTTAAAGGCTACTACAGAGAAGTAACACATTGCTTCAAGATGAGAATTCAAGTCAGATCTCAGAACAACCTGCCTTAAGGAAGAAAAATGACTGTGGCATTTACAATGGATTTTTTGCCAATAATGTAATGACTGTTGAATAAGATCCTTTCTCTTTCAAAATAGAGATCACACTCACCCAGACTTTCCATTATGCAGCACACTGAAATAAAGGCAAGATATTAAGTAGCTTAGAAGTTTGGACATGTATCTACAGCTCCTTCATGCTGTACTAGGTTGTGTTTTCATTTACAGTAGTGCACAGTCGCCAAGGAGAGAACTCCCATGGTGTCTGTTAAAGACCTGCACTGTTGCTGTGCTTCTGATATGGTTCTAATGGGACTGACTCATTCAGTGGATAAATTACAGTGTCTCTGTTTTATGATGGTTATGCATACACTTAAATCTGTGAGATGTCCTACTTATGGGGGCTTTGGTTATTTATTTATATACTTACTTATAAAATCATCTAGATATAAAAATCTAGGTGCATGGTTCATTTGACCAGTCGAAGAGACAGTATAGCCCTCCCCATAGAAAGAGTAGAGATGTCCATGACTGTGTCAGTAAAACGATATGAAAGAGCACACTTTAGCATCACTTTTTTTTTTCTAAACAAATGTACAAAATAACATTTCAAAGACACGTTTATAACTGTGTACCTCAAATTCAAATGTAAACAGTCTAATAAATGAAGAAAGTTGACACAAAAGTCACTTCCTTCCAATATACTTAGAATATGTCTTTTAAAGATAAAAATTTTCCAATTGTATTGTATTTCTTAGATACACACCTGATATTGCAAAAGATATTCATTCATAATTAACTACTTAGTGCAAGTTATAAAGCTTTATCAGCTTTTTCCCCTCACTTCGCTAAAAAGATTCATTTTTAAAATCCATGTTAAGATATTTCATATTTTGTCAGTAATGTGATGAAATGTCATTTCCTTATTTCTTAATGTTTTGAATAGTGAAATAGAAATAGCAAGTCATGTTCAATTGTCTTTCTTATTCATTGCAGAGGTATTTCATCTCACACTTTCTATGAAAATTGTGTTTATATCCATAATTTCTACTGATGCTGCATGGATAAGGACACTATCTTCTGTTAATTACAGTATTGAAAAATAATCTGCTTGAGTAGATTTCTTTAAAAACATCTATCATAATATTAGTATGTGTGACTTTCGTACTTCCTTGAATGCCAGTTAGTATATTTCTGTATTTAATCTGTTGTGTACTGAACAGTATTTAATGGATTGGAGAGGTGATTAGATATAGAAGTAAAGAATATGGAAAAAAAAGCTTTTTGTTTTTTTTTCATGAAAACTTGGAAATTGGGAGAGATTACTGGCATCATTAAAAAGATGTAGAATTAAAAAAAAACAGTAAGAATATCAATAGCACTGAAGTTGGCCATTCTCTTTTCACAGTTTGACAAATTTTCCTATTTATTAGAGTGAAACCATGTATCTGTAAGTACCAAACCCTATCCAGTATCAACAGCACAGTAATCAACTAGCAGACAGACACACACTGTTCTCTTGAAAGGATTTTAGCAAAGTAATTCCCACAATTGTGAATTATTTTTATTATCTGTTAACATTACCAATTTAAAACAAAGACAGTAAGAGCTTTAATAAATACACTGATAACAAGTATTTCAGAGTTTTAGTTGAGTTATGAAATCTGATAAAAGGGTTATTTTCCATTTCATGCCTAAATTATACCATCTACTGATAATTTTATCATCATAAAAATTAAAAAAATCTACAAAATAATTAACTTTTCAGAGACCATCGTGCCACCAAATCAAACAACTGTATCAGTGACAATCAACAGAGTCCATGACGCCCTTTTCAATTTTAAGAACAAGTGTTAGACAGGTGCCTACAGGGATAATACAGCAATCATCCCTGTAAGCAATCATCCTTCTTGCAAGGAGCTGGATTATCTAATTTAAATTTCTATAATTCAGGATTTAAATTCCTATAATTCTTTAGCCAAGCACAAGCAGTGTTCATGGCCCCACCACATCATTTCAAAGGTACCATCTGGTTGCAGACTAAAATGTGAACACAAGACCTGGAGCTCAGTGAAGGTTCTGGGAGATGTGGTCACAAAAGGAGATCTCACATAGGTTCTCAAGCACAGTCAGAAACGTGGAATAGCTCAGGGCGTGCAAATTCTTGCTCTGGAAATGCACTTACACTAGAAGAGCATCCACAACAAGAGATAATCTGAGTTTTATTGGGCCACTCACTGTGCCGTGAGCACTAGACTAAGAGATGTGTCAGGCTTCTGGGGTTCATTTGTACAGTCACAAAACAGGTGGGACCCAGGATGTTTTTATTCTGTGTAAAGAATAGATGGGGGTCACATCCATACCCTACTACTTCCACCCTGAGACTGTTATATTACCTTTAGTAGGTAAATATTCCCTACATAAAAAAAGTGATTCGTAATTAAGTGATTTCAAGGCCCTCATGGGATATTTCCCAAGGACATTTCCTGGAGATCTCGTCACAGTTTCCCTAGCTCATAATCACACCAGAGTCCTAAGAGTTCTGTGTCTTTGCTCAAGTGTCACCTACTGTAAATGCTATGAGCTATCACACAAGTTAGCAAATGGCCTAGAGGAACAAAAGTTATTTTGATTCCAAAATTTGGAAAGAGAAATCTAATTTGATGATGTGTTTGTGGTTCATCTCTGATAGACCAAAAGCCAGAGACAGACTGTGATAACTTATACTCTGGATTTCTGAGTGTGATGATGCTTAGATAATTATTTGGAGGCTGCCTGATGGACAGTTAGATTTGATTTTTGTATTATTACAAGGCAGACCATCCTTAACCCAACGGCAAATGTGTGACATGTTTTTTGGCAATAGCGCAGTTTAAGGGCAAGTGTAGATGATACCCTTTTCTAACTCTTCCACTCCCTCAGGGAACAGTTGTACAGCAAACAGTCCTCTTTCGACCCTTTTGAACTAAAGACAAAATGCAATTAAGGCTGAAAAAGAAATGGCCATGAGTGTGAACAAAGAGTTATGATAGGCCTGAAAGGACCTGGCAAAAAGAGAAAAAAGAGAAATGCAGCAGAAAGTGATTTAAATTTTTAAGTGCAGGACATAAAGATAGTGTGATCTTTATGTAGCCTTCTGGATGGTTTTGGAGACCCAGTTAAAGAAATCTATGGTGATTTTGCCTGAACAGATAGCATGTAAAGCAAATCAAGAATACAAAGCTGTCGTGAGGACCAGAGAGAGCTGAGACCAAAGTACTGATGCAGTCTTACAAATTGCTGAGTGAGTCAGCATGGCTGGAGAACAGCAATTCTCATTCTCTGGTAAATTTGAAAGCCTTGTTTTGAATCTATGATCAATGGAAATCCCTGCTGATTCTGGTTTTTTTTTCCCATCATACCAAAATTGTGCTGCTTGTTCCTACTGTCAGTGCTATCTGAAGTTTGATTTCTGTTTTCTCGTGTTCCAATTTCCTTCCTTATTGAGTCCTTTTCTCTTCTTCATAATGTTCGGCACAACTCTGTATCTCTACTTTTTCCTATATTCATCTTTCTTCCAAATATAGCCTATAGAAAGTGCTTCTCAACTGATCACATCTTTGAAACTGTCCTCAATGCTGTATTTGTTTATGAGTCTAGTTTTTAGCTTCTTGCCTAACCACTCCATGTTAATAAGTCAGGAATAATTTTATTCTAAAATGGCTTCATATTGATGTAGTTTGTTTACTGTTTTTAGGAGAAGCAAAAACACCAGAGCAGCAGCAAGTTGTACAAGGCTCCCTGTTATCAGGAGAAATTATAGAGCAATACCAAATTCTCAAGTCATTTCTCAAGGCCTTATTCTGGTGTATTCTCTGTAAGAGCTGCATTTATTATATCAATAAAGGGTTATATCCACATCTGAAATAGGGACACAGCAGGAATGAAATTTCCCAAGGATTTGTTTTATATTAAAGCTATAATGAGAATATTTCATACTGTTGAATTGAGAGGAAAAAAATATACTATTTTTAGACAGCTATTTTATTAAAGCAGAAGATTGATTAGCATGTGAGTTCTGTGCTCTGGCAGGGTAGATCAAAGTTGTATCTGTATAATTTTGAAT
This sequence comes from Nothoprocta perdicaria, assembly GCF_003342845.1. NCBI lineage: Eukaryota > Metazoa > Chordata > Aves > Tinamiformes > Tinamidae > Nothoprocta > Nothoprocta perdicaria. Next base: position 407,501 of record NW_020455528.1, on the reverse strand, counting down.
TTTAATTAATGAAATAGTAATTTGTATAGATCTGAAGAATAAGCATTTCTCCACAAATAGTGGTGGTATTAGTCCAGCTGGGATAACCTTCTAATAGATTCTGCTATGGAAATAAACCCAAGAAAGTTATGCTTGAAAGTTGTTTTACCCTTTGTGAGTAAAGTTCAGATAAGGCCAGAGTCCTAGGAAATTTGTGGTTTCAGTGCTGTGTGCACAGGTTCCTGTGTGCAGGAACTCTGCACAGGCAGAAAATCACCTCAGAAACTCACAGATTATCTATCTGTCCATCCAGCTATTGCTGTGGTAGCTGAGAGCCTTTAAAAGTTTTTTTATTTTTGATTCCATATGCTCAAATAGTTTAAACAACAAATTTAAAGTGTCAAAATTCCATTTCTAGTTTTGATTCAGTGTATAAAACTGAAAAAACTGTTTAAAGTAAAATCTTGTTCCTGTTTTTCTGCTGCAGATAGCAAAGGATATCAGCAGAGACAGTGAAACTAACTGCCAAGGATTGTCCTTTGTACGAAATGGTGCTGCCAACTTTTGTAGAAAATTTTGTAGTTTAAAAAGAATCATCATAATATGTATATGTTTCTTAAAGTGTTCATGTACTTTGGTTTATTGAGATTATATCCTGAGTTTTATAAAAATTACATTTCTAGCAAGGTAGCAAAGGAAGCTGTTCAAATGTGAAATCTCTATTTCACCTTTTTAAATACCACACTTACTAACTTGATCATAATGTAACTTTAAAACTACAATCTCAACTGTAATTTTGAATGAGATCTCGTTCAAAGATATTTTTTAATGTTCATGGCTGCCTGTACCAAGAATATAATGACATACCTGAGTGATAGGCTCAGTAATTTGCTGCTCTAAAGAAGAGACTATGTATTTGCCCTGCTCTGCTTGGCTAGAACAAGAGAAAGTAGTGACAAACCAGAGAAAAAAGGGCAAGGAACAAAGCTGTTGGTATTATGTGGTATTATCTCAGCTTCTAAAAGTGTAGTGGACTCTAGAGCCTTCACTGAGGCATGGAAGCCCAAGACCTCTGAAACTGCCCTGTGGGATGCAGCCTGTTTGTGCAGTTTCCCCTCCTTCCCGACTGTTTGCAGTTGCCTTGTTAAAATCTTCATAATAGAAGGTGCAGAATGATGGGAACTTGGAAGAGACCTGGCCAAGAGACACACCAGTGTTTCCATTTTACACTTCGAGCTTTGTTCCAATGTCCCACTAGCAATGAGAGTTAGTCCTAGCCTCTTTGATAAAAGATTGCTTCTCTTTCTGATGACATAGCATCTATCTAGTTCTGATAGCTCTCTCTTCATATCAGAGGTGAGCAAGCAAATCAAGAACCTTCTTTCTTACACCGTTTATCAACCTAGAGCTTCACTTCCACATTATTCTGCCTTCTCCTGCCTTCTTTTCACTGAAGGAGTTTCTGGATTTCATAAGAAAGAGCAGCACCTTCTTAAGATTTCTAAATTTAACGGTAACATAACCTATATATAACCGGAGAAGTATCCAACAGTTGGATACTGAGAAGTATCCAACAGTGTCAATATGCTGGCCAGTGTGTATGGATGTTCTGCTGCTTCCAGAGTCTAGATAATAATGAGCTTATGTCTCTTTTATTAATACAAAGTCACAAGGTAGAAAATTGGAAAGTTTTTAATTTTCCAGTTGAATATCTCACATAGCTTTTAATGTCTGACAAGGTTGGACACAGATGAAAGAACTCAATACTGACACTTTAAAAGACCACTGAAATTAGAAAAACACATTTTTCCATCTTTAAGCAAGAATCCCAAATGATTATACTGTTCTGCTGTGACATGTCCTGAGCTAGTGCTCAGACAGATATAAAAGCTCCTGTATACTGTGGTAGTTTTTTGTGAATTAGGGCAAAACCAATCAGTTTTGCAGTGCCTTCCTTTCAATAAAGCTGGTTCATAGCATGATAGCAATAATATTGAAATTTATATCACCCATAAACCTTTTATAGCAATGTAATTAGTTGGGCTATTAATACTACCCAAGCTTAGTCTTATTTTATTGCTGTGAACACTGCTTGTAATCATATAAATGGTAATAAGTAATAATGCTTAAGGGCGCTATATAAACTCAGGCATTTCAGTCTGTTTAGCAAGTGCTCTTTGTGAACACAAGCAGGGGATCCTAAAGATTTTCCTCTCCTGTGGGTACTTACTACCTTGCTTTCCTTAGAGAGCTGAATAATGTAAAAAAATGTGGTAATACTTTCATTCTTTTCTCATTTACCCTAATCTGACTCTACTGATTTCTTTGCTATTACTGGTGTAAATTAGGTAATAGCAAAAAAGAACTAGGTTCAAAGAGTTTGGGGAATATTATTCTGTGACATATTTCTGCATATCAAAGGTGTGTTTCTTAGAGTTTTATGGTGTTCTCAATAGGAGATTATTCAAATCTTCTTGCTGCCTTGTGTTTTCATGCTGTTTTATAGAATTAAGATTAGTCTATAATGAGGACATTGTTTTGCGGAAGAGGAGATCCAGCTTGTTTGTCATTTACAGTATCTTGGTGAGTAGAAATGAGAAATATCCCACGGTTAGGGAAAGCACAGTCCAGTGCACAGCGCCTGTGTCGGGTTTGCTTCTGTGCCTGCATGAATGCTCCCTCCGTGTGTCACACTGCGTCGCTAGTATCTTGGACCACACCACCATCTAATGAAGTTTTCTGCTGTTTCTGGTCCTTCAGTACAAGACAGCTGGTCCAACAATAATTGCTTCATTTTCTTTCACTCCAGTGAGAACAGAGTGTTCATAAAAAGAAAATAAAAGAGTATTTCCCTGCGGCGTTAATAGCCAAAAGAAGCTTCGCTGTGCTAGTGAGCGGGAATTGGAAAGGAGTGAAATAGGCCAGACGCTAACTGTAAACAGACCAGTCAATATTCACTGTTGAACCAGAATAAAATTAAATTTAATTAAGCAGCCTTGAATGAAACTGTGTATTGGTCTTGGGCATTCTTCCCACGTTAATAATCCGAATACTTTAGGGAAGAAAACGAAATCAGTACTGATGACTCACTTACTTTTAAAGGAAATTAAAGGCGTATTTTAAATGAGGTGGAAGGTGAAAGACAGAAAATGGCTTGAGATGTCCCCTGAACTTGATTCTGCCTAATTCAGATACCCCCCATGCCCGTAGTGCAGAGATTGCAGCGCTTCTTGGCACAAGGCAAGTAAGGGCAGGGCAGAGCCGTGGGTTTGGAGACTGTTTAATCACCATAGCTAGCAAAAGCAGCCTCCGTGAGGACAGGAGGAGAGGCAGCTCCCCAGTGCTCTGCTCTCCTGGCAGGAATTCAGCTGCTGGTGCTACTCAGAAGGGTTTATGTGGGAGAGCCCCGAACTTCCCGGGGGAGAAAACTGCTGCTGCTCCCTAAGGAAAGTAGGTTCCCACGTCTGCAGCTCTGGGAGTTTCCACAGGATGGATCATCCTCAGGTTCAAGCTTTAGGAAACAGGAACTCTCTGAAGTAACTTTAATCTTTGACCATTTATTTGCAGTTTTTCGTTGCAGTCCATTCAGGGATGCTTCAAAGTCTCTTACAGAAACCTCTGATCTGTATGAGAACTCAGTTTCTGTTATGGTTAAGAGCACCGTCTTTACTTTATTTTGTAAATGGTTTTAATAGATTATTAATATCAAAGGATAGTAAATACCTGTATCACGTACAACTTTTGAGGTTACTGCTTAGATGCATAGAGTTTGTATAATATTTCATCTTCCAAATACCATCTAATCTTGAGGCCCTTTCAGATTTCCTGAATGTTTAATTTTGCTTCGATTTGAAAATACTGGTATATTTATATATTTAAGAACATCTCTTCAATGGTGACTTGCATTTGACACCAAAATTAGAAAAAAAAAAAAAAAGAAAAAGAAAAGGAAAGAAAGAAAAAAGAAAACAAATCAGAATTCAAAACATGTATTTGTCAATGATGGTACTAGGCTTCAAAACCTCATGATAGGTATTATCATAGTGTAATTTTTGAGAGCTTAACTTTTGACTTCAATATATTTTGTTTGTGAATTTGCCTGAAAGAATGAGATGTTGGCCTTCAGCTCAGTTTCTTAGAATTTGCCAGCTCTTGTAGGGTAGGGTATTGGTTGTGTACTGTATAGAGAATTAAGTCTATTGCTGTTTCCAAGCTTAGTTTAGACCTAATTTTTGTTTTTTAAATGGGAACATTTAAAGCAATTTTTAGAGTTTCTTAAGAAACAAGCCTTAAAAAAATCATGGAGTACTGTTGCTTGAAAAATATAATGAAATTCTCTCATTTTGAAGCTTGCTCTGAAAGCTTAAATGTTTTTGAATTATTTACTTTTCAATTTCTGGTTCATTACAACTTAAGCATCCGTAAATTGGTCTCATGCTAAGATATCTTGTAACTCCTCGGGGCATCCCACTATAGGATGGTGCCCTAATTGTTTTTAGGCAGTTCTGGAAGTTTTCTTGTAGCCTTTAATACAAAAGCTAACAAATTGTGACTGAGAGAGGGAGCCAATGAGTTCTCTCAATGAGCTTGTTATGTGGTGCAATTGCTCTAAGCCAAGAAGTACAGAGTAGCTGAGGAGATGCAATAAAGAACACAACAGCCTATATAAGTTTTTGGAGACAAAACACTTGTAAAAACAGCTATATTTCATATATGCAGTTATTATATGAAAAGAATTGCTGTAACTGATGTGTCAGACTCCACAAGCTAGTTACTGTTAAGATATAGTTCGTGCATATTTGCATCACAGAGAATATTCTGAACTTCTGCTTCACTATTATTCATCATTTGCAGTTTGGCAGGTTCCTTTTGGTGTGCAACGGTAGAATAACTGGTTAATGGACTATGAATTTTTTATGAGCACTGAAAATAAAGTATTTTCTGTATAGTGCTTTATTGGACTTACTTAGTTCAACTAGGCATAAACGTCTGTGGATGGGTGTTCATTCATAGCTGTCCTGTCAGTTAAAGTTCTTCCAGACTAAAGCAATGAAAATTGGTAGTCGCTATTTAACACTTAGATCATGGGCACTTAACAAATGTTGTCCATTTAACAGATGAATACCAAAAGAAACGAAAAAAAAACCATAAAACGCTGCTAAATGCATTTGTTGTTATTGCAGTGAGTGTGTTTGTCTGCAATCAATGGAAATATCCTGTGTAAAAATAGATTATTATGAGGTAATCTAACAGATAGGAAACCAAGTATGTCTGAAATGCAAAGAAGAAATTTACTTAGTCAAACAATGCTGTGAAATACTTGGAATTTCTGTGTTGGTGGTGTTCAGACTTGTGTAAGGCACAATATAGGTCTTTGCATCCTGAGTTGTGTCATGGATGGAGGCAGCAGAGCGGGTCCCGAGGCCGACATCTGCTCTGGTTCCACATGTCCTTTGCCAGAGCACAGCCCTCGTTCCAGTCACCTTAAACTGGTCGTTCGATTAATCACTAGCTCTGCAGAGAAAAACATCCCTTGTAGAAAATAAAACCTTTTTCTTCTTTTTTAAATCTGATTCAATAGTATTATTAAGATGTTGATCATTTATATATACTAGTTTTGTCTAGCTGCCATGTCTGCAGAGATAACTCAGAGTTCCAACTTAGCCATGCTCATTACAGAAAGGATCACAGATCTGCTGTAAGGATTGCTACTTACTGGTCAGTGCCTTGACCACTGGTTTAAAAATCACTTTCAGCCATCCTTTTTTTTTTTTTTTTTTTTTTTTTGCAGTTAGCAGTAATTATAAAAGCAATTTGCACATAGTGATTTTTTGGAAACTAAGTTACTTTTGTTCATCTATTTTAATTTACTTCTGTGTGTATGAATACAATCAGCTGTGACCAGAAACAATTCAAATGAAAAATTGCACTTGAAGGTAGAAGTAGGTGTTGCCTAAAGTAGGAATTCCTTCATCTCTTTCCAGTGAAGGCCAAAATTGCTTTTGCAGCTGTATAATAGAAGTACTTTATAGATCTGTTTGTATTGTTTGCTAGATTACACTTCAAACTTTATACAAATTGTTTTTTTCTTCTCTGTATTTCATTGAGTAGAAGATTGATATTTCTATTGTGTTTTCAGTACCAGTATTATCAGTCTTAAATATTCAAATGTCATGCAGTTGACTAAAAAAAACTTGGTTTCTAAGAACCAATTTGTGATTCCTTTTGGTTGATGGTTTTTAATTTTATGATGTGTATAAGCCATATTTTTAAGATTTTCTATTTGAAATATGAATATTATTCAGTTTCAGTTTTACTGAAGATTCCAATTTAAATATGAGTTGAGACAAGAAACTGTATGTTAGGGGAAATATGAAATATTGTAAATAGAGCTAGACGATTTTGAGAATGTAATATTGAAGAACAAAGAGGGTACTGCTTAGCAACAGTGAAACGTCTAAGGAATTTATGTCACTTTCTTCAAACAGCTTACATTAAATTCTGTAAAAATCCAAAAATATTATTTTAATATTTTTTCAAAATGAAACTTTTTCAATAAGAAATAATTTTAAACAGTTTCATTCTATTTAAAAACAATCTCAATCATATTGACAAATCAAATAACTTTAAATGGAACATTTTTTTCAATCTTCTGATATTACTAATGTATTGTCTTTGATCCAAAATCTTTTTTGCCTTCCTTCAGTGTTGTTACTGAATTGAAAAAACTTGTCAGCATGTTAATTGGATCCTGGGACAGTTAGATATACTTCAGAGTTCAGTGTCACAGAGAAAGAAGGATAGTTGTTTGCAAAGTTATTGTTGCTTTCCAATTGTAATCCTCATATATTTTAAGTTGCAAAACCATACATTCAAATCACAAGCCGTGTAGCCGTTAACAATATGGCATAGCATGTCCCTTGCCCACGTATTTAACAATGGACTAAGGCATGAATTATTTAACTACTTCTGTTTCTCAAGGATTATTTACAGAAATCAGCATTATCACACTCAGTATTTTTATTTCATTTGCCACAGGGCAGAGAGAGTACTGCATGATGGCTGTGCCACACAGATGGCTATGGTTAAAGCAAAATATGTACTGAATTCTCTAATATCTTTCTAAACTATATCTAGCAGTGATAGTGAACACCTCTATCAGTGAAGATCCTGAAAAGTATTTGTGTGTCTCCACAAGCTCCAAAGCTTTTCAGAAGTGATGACCAGCTCTATCCCCATCAGGCAACGAACATAGGAATTGCAGTGCTAGTTATAGGTGTGATGCTGCATCTGTCAATGATCTGACCCCTCTTGGGGCCACAGTTGCAGAACCGGATCCTGACGTCTTTGGAGAGAACAAAACTCCACCAGCTACTCCTCTTTCACTCAACTGTCAGCTAGCTGAACAAGGGTTTGTTGTTTTTCCTCTTCATCTGGGCAGTTGTGGGATAGTAGCTGGCTCGTTAAAAATCTCACTGTTGATCAATTCCTGACCTCCATTTCTTAACACAAGCCCTTGCAAATGTTCCAACAAGGAACTCTTCCTCACGCTCTCTCCAGCTCTCTGAACCCTGTCTTTCCTGTGCTAAGCTATTTTCCATTTCTTAAGATACTGCTCAGTTATTAGCAACAGTCCTGGCCAGAGATGATTTCTGATCCTTCATCCCTGCTGTGCACTGTGATATGCTTAGGTTTAAGTCTGTTAAACTTCTCTGTCATTATAAAAGCACTGATGTTCAGATTCAACAATAATGACAAGCAAGCCATAATGGAAACCTGCAATCTTTTTAAGCTTATGCAGGGAAAAAAAAATTGTTATCATTCTGGCTGCTCACAGGATAGCTTTTATTTATGCTTGTAGAACCAGTGTAAATTAACCAGTGTAAATCACCACTTACTTACCTTAATTGAGCTACAATGATTTCCATCAAATGAGACCTGGAGTTTGCTGGTGTTTATAGCAGACCTGTTGCAAGCAATCGATCAGCATCATAGCTCCAGGAGGAGTGACGTCCTTGTAGCTCTGTTTATCAGAGGCACTGAAGGTGATTACTGTCATCTGAAAATATTAGTCTAGCTAGAATGGCCAAGGAGTCAGTGGACAACAAGTAATGTGAGGTTAGTTAGTAAAAATGTAGAGTAGAAATGAAATGAACATTCAGAAATATAAATATATTTCTGACAAAGAGTGGAGAAGGGAGGAGAAACAACAATATAAATAGGGCTAGGATTAATGAAGACTGAACTGAAACCTGCAAGAAAGACCAAGCGTGCATCTTGAATATACACTGACCTTCTCTATTTATCTATTGATATCTCTACTTATCTATTGATTTATTTAAATTGTGTCTGTGATTAAACAAAGCTTTATATCTGTGTTTCAAGGTCCTTGAAACAAATCCTGAGTGAATACACTGCTCCAGCAATTGGATTGACATTGGAGCAGCAGGGCAGTGTGCATAAAAGCTGCTGTCCATTTTCCTTGTCTTCATCCCAGCAGTCACTAGCAGTAAAGCAGAGCAGCTCCAGGAGACCTATCTCTGTACCCTGCAGTATTGTTGCTTCTGGTATTTTTAGCACTTTCATGTTTGATTTGAAAATTCTGATTCTAAAGTGAAAATTTCCAGTTCATCAGTTTCCATTAACATTGAAAAATAAGCATCTAGCTTTTCATGGAGAGGGAAAATACTTCAAAATGAGATCATAATCGCTAAAAAGCAGAAAGCAAACTAAGAGCATTGTGCAAACATTAATTGTACTTATAACTGAAAGGGACTCTCATTGTGATTTTTAAGTGAATGGAGATGATGAATCCCACCTTTGCATGTGGACAATCTATAAAAGTTCATCAGTGTTGGATCTACCTGTCTGCCGTGGGACTAAAACCTGTTCCTTAATCTGTGTTTATATCTAGTACAGCAGTCGTGAAAATAGCTGCCAAGTTTTAGAGAGCTAACTTCTAAAAATGCATTTGGTAACATTAATCTTCTCTTGCAATAAAATTGCTTCAACCCTATGCATGGCACAAAAACATTGAATCTCTCTCAAACTGCCCTAAGAAAACAAAAGCAGGCGTGCATTATTTGAACATTGGTGTTTCATCTGTTTTAACTATGTGCTTTCTAAATGACTTGTGAGGCTAACCACAGGTCTGGGTGCCAGCATCAGAAGCTGACCATCTGTGGGCTCGCAGTTGCAAAGCAGTGCGTGCTTTGGTGAACAAAATGCTGGCCAACCCATGGCAGCAAAAAAAACCCCATGACAGCATACAAAGACAATTCTTAGCATCTATACATACACAGAGGAGGTCACCACGATTGCTGTGCGTCAGCTGCACATGTGCTCTGGATGTCTGGATGAAGGACAGAAAGGGGGAACAGCAAGCTGGGGAAGTGAATGATATTACCGAGAGGGATACTTTTATTCTCTGCCAGAGTCACTAGAAAATGCTGTCAATAACAAGCGCCAGAGGAGAGTAATGACTGCAGAAGACCTCTCTCCCACAGTGAGATGCTGCACAGTCTGAATGCCAATCAGACCCCTCCTCTTCTGGCTGCACAGAAAAAAAAAATCCCTTTATTTAGTGCATGTGTGTCTGATTGAAGCTATTGATGTTTAGCCTGCCTAAGTTTTCTTTGTGGTTCACTCAGTGCAAAGCCAGAGTTGAACTGGGGCTTTCTGTCCTCAGAGAACAGTTATGAAGGAAATCAATCAGTCCCACTTCCAGTTAAACACTGCAGTCCCACATGAGTCCAAGTTTGCTATGGCCTTTCATTGCATTCCTGGTTGGGAATAACAAGATGGAAGGAAAAAATGCACAGCGTATTCTAGATCTTGTTGCTCATGTTTAATGCAGTGTATTTACAGTGTTCTCTCTCATTTCAAACATTTTTATCATACCTTGAGTAATAAAATTGATGGTGTGCTGTCAATATGGACAGAAGGACTGATGAAATATTGATATAGAGCATTCCTGCTTCAGGGGGAAGTTTGAGCTGGGTAGTAGTTATCTGGCAGACACCATTAAATGAAATCAATCTATTGAGTAATTCAATCCAGGTTAAGGATACATAACACTGAATAGAATAACAGAACCTGTGGAATTATTACATTAGCCACTAGTTGCAAAGCCAGTCTTTATTTCTGTTGTTTGTCTAAATAGACAATAGCAATAATTCAGATTACTGGTTCAGGACTAGTTCTGGAGTTTGATTACACTGGCTCATGGTGTCATCACTGTCAGGTGAGTAGATACAGAATATCATTTTCTATAGAGAAGGGAGGATTTTATATTTATCTTCAACCTTTAGGGTATAAGGGGCTGGCAGAAGGTCTGGAGCAGCATTTGTAAATGCATCTAATTCGTTACCTCTGATTTTATAATTGTCCAGCATGAGCACCTTCCATGTATCACATCCCTGCAGCCTAGAAAAGGAATCTGAGTGCAGATTAGCAGAATTGTTGAGGCACAGTTTCAGTATTACTGTTGTTATAGGACAAAATATGTAATGTCTTTTTAACAAAACTTGAGTTTAATCCTTATGATGCAGCCTTTGCACTGCAGACTGAGGGACAGTCACTTTTCTATGAAGACTACACCTCAAGTATTTCCCCAGTTCATGGTCCCCACTGCTCCTGAAGACCAGACTCCTCATTACATGTTCATGTAGCACACCACATTTCTTCTCATTCTTGCTTTTTCACCTGTGTGAGAGAGCAGCCCTAGATCTCCCACATGTCCTTTGCAGAGACCCCCTGAAGAAAGGATGTTTATTCTCCCTGCGAGAGGGACTAGGAACAGTTTGACCCCACTGGATATGGGGTCATTTAATCACTGAGACTTTCCAGTTAAGGCTGAAGTTCAGATCTTGTACTCAGGCTCTTTTTCAGCTACTTGTAATAGTGGTCAAAATTTTCTTTCGTTGACCTGAAAGCATTCATGCTCCCATTTTTTGAGTGCCTTAGTATTCCACATCAATAGCTATTTCTGAAAGCTTTGTTCTTAGCCACCTTGGCCTGAAGATCAGAGTTAATAATGTGTGCAAAGCTTACCATATGTGTTTGTGAGACTCTTGGCTGGAAGATACGACATAAATTCTGTGTGTGATGCCTATGGCAAACTTGATGGAAAACAATTAGCCATTGAAATTATCTTGTTAGGATAAACGTAGTGAAAGCTAATCTTTCTTTTATGATTTAGATCTCTTACAGGCGGATTTATGAAGTCCCAGTGGATGCCAAGCTGGCAATTATTGTATTACAGACATCAGCTTGCTTATTTCTGTTTAGCATCAAATCCCAGTTTTAACAAACAGAGCTGCCGATAGGAAGCGGTCTAAGAATAGACCATGAAGTCACAAACTCCTAGCGGGCATAAGGTCCCTTACCAGACAACTACACGTAACACCATCAGTGGGTCTTGTTGAAGTGTTGTTGCTCTGCATTTGCAGAAAGTTGCCTCTGCTTGGGCAGTTTCCCCATCACAGAATGAAAATTTATTAAACTATCACCCAAATAAAATGTAGTGTAAGAAGTTAAGCATAAATCACCAACAATAAGCCAGCCTTAAAAGGAGAATGGAGATCAAATAGAAAAATACAGAAGAGCAATAAGAATTCTAAGAATTCTAAGATTCTTTCCCTCCATCCATATAAGATTAGACTGAACACAAATCACATTTACCTGCTGCTGAATTTTAATGGATTTTTTTTTATATAGTATTAAGAGAATCTGATCCCAGAGAAGACATAGCATTAGTCATTGTAATTCAGACTTGTCACACTGGTTGCCCTCTACACAGTTATGTTCTGGGTTTTTTTCTCAGAATTTTAACAGGGGTGTTACCTGGGTTAATATCTGCCTTCAGTATAGGTGAGAGACTTCAATCAGTGTCTTCGATCAAGTTTCCCTGTCCTTCAGTTTTTATTTTTTGGGGTTCCATTTCATTAGTTCTTCTTGATTCAGTAAGCTATTTAAGCATGTGTGTAAGTTTAGTCAGAAGTTTAGGCTTCAGTATGGCTTATTTTGAAGAGCACTTACAGTACTGTGGGCAGAAGTAGATACTTCTGCTGAATGAGCCATTCTGTGTTTTATTCGTATGCATTTTTCTTGCTCTTTCATCTGTGTCCTTTTGTGCTTAGATATCCCTAGTCCAGGAGATCACTCAAGCACAATCTCATCTATAATCTCAGCTGAGACATGCACTCCTTCCTGTCAATTATTCGTGTTCATTTTTTACTGGTTTCCATTATTCTCATTTTTATCTTTTGTTTTTCACAAAAATGTTTTCTTTCTTAACCCTTCTCGAAACCCTTTTTGTTCATCTGCAGGATGTGTGCATGTGTGCTTCCACAGTTTTTGATCCAGTATTATTTCAGGCTGGCTTCTCTGACAAGAACCAAACAATCTGAAGAGGTTCAGCAGCGTTAACTGTTCTTTTTCAGACTAGGATGCACCAGTCTCTTTCCGAGTTATCGAATTACCTATCAGTTCTAAACCATTTTGTTCACTTAACTCTTAATCAGAATCACTGTGTTCTGACTGAAGCTGCCTAATACATTCATAATTATAATTATGGGGACTGTGCTGGCACTCATTTAATAGCTGCTGAGTTTCATTACCTAATGGCCAGGTCTTGCTACAAAGTGCTCTGGTTCAAATGCTTAGTAGTGAGGGTAGTTTCACTTGATTGTAAACCCAGAATACCTATTTGGATCAAAAGACCTGTATTTATTACATGTGAATCATCTGAGTCCATCCTCATAGTTGCAGGAGATTTCTTTAAGATAATGAAATACTGAAGGAAGAAGGAACAAACTGACAAGCTGGGAGTATAAGTCAGGAAATACAAATTGAGTGAAGGTGGGTAGTCTGAACTCTGAGAAATTTGTAGTGGCTGTAAAAGGAAGCAGAATTGTCTCCCTTTTTCTCATTGCTTTTCTGGCCCTGCTCGTTACAGTATTGTCAAAAGCAGAAGCTGGAAGAGACCTGGATGGAGTAGTCATACAGTCAAAAGCCTGTCTGAAATCAATAAATCTAGCACTTGTTGCTTCTCCCTTGCCCTTAAGACTCCTTTCCCTGCAATAGACATATTTGGTTCTACGTGCTTTGTTTTGGACAGGTCTGTATCACTATCACTCATCTATTCCCTTATGCTGTGCATTCTCAAACAGAACATACACACTTCTGTGCCTGTATCAACAGCTCTTTGAAGTATCCCACAGTGGTGTTTGGAGCCAGGTAACCTTGAGGCACACAGTTTTCACCTGATGCACTCCAGTCTTTCCTTTTGCCCTTTTAGACAAGCTGGTTCCCATTTGTGACCAGCAAGAGCACCTAGGACCTTTGAGCTCCCGTGCAAGTTGTGTGACCCTTCAGAGCCTCCTCTCTGAACCACTGTGGCCACTAGAGCTCCGAGCCTCTAAGAGGCTCTGTTTATGTAATGGCAGAGACAGATGGTGACATCTGAAGAGACAAGATGGGCAAAAGGTGAATGGTTGGTAGTAGCATTATCTCAGTTTTACAGACCGGAGTTCTGTGGCAAACTGAAATGGAGTGATTTGCACAAGATTTGCACCGCATGTCTCTGGCTGAGCCAGAGGAAACCTCAGCTTTTGATATCTTAAATTAATATTTAATAATGTAGTTAATCATATTGATTTAATATACCCAATGGTCCTAGCTACCTTTTACAGTGCTGGTGATTTTCCAAGATAAACACCACCTCCCCCATGCACTGCAGCTCATGTCATCTAGTCATTTTGCCTGGGCTGCTGAAAAATCTGGTAGCTATTAGTTATTTTGGTCTTTGCCCACCTAGACTGTCAGCAGACATCTGGCACTGATGAGAGTGCTCCATTCCATTACCAATCTGCTGGGCATTACAATTCCTTCAGCCTTTCAGCTTTGATTAACAGGAATAATTAATTGCATGCTGATGAGGCTTGTGGTGACTAAGCCTTCAGCAGTTAGGTGAGCAGCATGTAGATGCTGGCGAGCAAACTGTGAGGAGAGGAATAAAAATAAGGGAAAAGAGGTCATGTGGACTTTTGTTCCTCTGATGTGACCCTTCAGTGCAGGTTCTTTACTTTTTCATTTCCTTTATTTTGTTCTTTTCTGTATTTGTGCTGAACAGGGTTGGGTGTTTCTTGGGAAGCAATTCATATGTATAAAGTTTTTGCATTAGGATTCATCTGATAAGGTCTAAAGAGGGGACTTATTTGCACTGGCAGGTTGGCAGCCAGACAATCTCTCCATTTTCTAAATGAAAGGAGAGAAGCAGCAGGACATCTCCTACCCTCTGCCTTTCAGAGCTGGAAAAGAACCAAAATCTGGCAAACAGCAGTTCTGTGGAGCCAGCTATTTAGAAACTGCAGAAATGTGTGGACACTGGGAATGTAACATAAGGTTTGCCGTCTGTGAGAACCAGCACAGACAAGTGACATTTGGGATGGTGATTTTCTGGAATGAAGAGTGGAAAGCCAAGCGTAGCAGATGCAGAAAGGCTGGACACATTTGCTTGCCTTTTTTAGTGTGTAAGTCTGAATGTTTTTCATTTTATTTTAATTTTTAATTCTTGATTGCTAAGGAAAAAGCAATTACAGAAAATCACGTGTTTTCTCCTAGATTCATTTTTATCTTCAACAACAAATTGGGCCTCAGTTTCCCCATGGGAGGGATAAACAGGAAAAAGGTGCATGGAAAGTCCACTCCCTTCATACATCTGTGAATGCTAGGTTAAGAGCACTAAGCTTAAGAGTCCTCTGTCTTAGGTTTGGGGTATGGTCCATCCTTCCCGGTTTATCCCCATACAATAACATACATGTTACTACGGTGTGCCGTATGTGTTTACCCAGAGCAATTAAATAGTGATATCAGGACAACAAAAAAAGGTAATTTAATGATTTTTACCCTTGCCTTGACTTATTCAGCCATGCACCTGCAAAATCACTTGGTAAGCTACTACTCAGATGCATAATAGTTTGCGTCAGAGTAACTCAGGGAAGTAGGGCTAAGGCTTTTGTAAATGCAGTAACAAATGAATGCTGAGTTATCACAATATGCTGTTAAAACACATTCTCATACAAATTCTGTGGTAAAAAACATTGTGCTTTTGGTGTCGAGGGCAATGTGTTGGTTACTTCTGCATGTGAAACCCTTTGGAGAAGGGCTTGCTCCTGCCTCGAGAAGTTTTAAGTGTGTTTTTTTTACAGAGATATAAATATCATTAATTTTGGTATTTCTCTTAATGATATTAAAAGCTTTGGGAAAATTGCCTGACGATCTTTAGCTGGATTGCCAAAGGTGCTGTAAGTGGAAAATTGTAGTGAGGAAATGATATTGTCATGGTTGGTTGTATGTATTCGCAATTAATCTCTACCTTCCAGTTATTCCCAGGTAAAAGAGTGATGATACTTGAAAACACGTGGCTTCCTGTGTTAGCTGCATACTTGACTGATCTTATGCTTTTCTCTGAGGGCAATCTTTCTATTGAAGCCCACTCTGCTGCCACTATCTGCTTTTCTATCCAGGCACTCATGCCTGGCAGCACTATCCCACTATTCCCAGTGCAACTGTTAGAGCTCACACTCCTGAAATAGAGGGAGGAGACATTAGTGGCATTGTCATGGTCATAAAAATCCGATAAATTAGTGCAGTGCCCTGCAGAAGGCCAGAAGTCACTTCTTGGTAGCACAAATGGCACTGCAGACTAGTAGCAATTAAAATACTTAACACTCCTGCCCAGGCAATATTCTACACTGTTTTTCTGTATATATTTATTCAGTACGAGCTGGCATTTTAATTCTGCAGAATTAACTAGATAAATGTCCTGTTACTTTTCACTCAATCTTCATTACATATGCACAAGTGTGCATCTTACAATGATGTTTTACAATAATTAGAATATTTTTTAAATAAGTTTGTTTTCCATAAAGCTGAAAGATAAACTGTTAATTGTCTTCTACATGGTTGCTAGATCATTTACCTGGAAGGCAGAGGTGAATGTCAATGACATGTCTAGAGCAATGTTGTCTTTTTCTATGGAATAAATTTCCAGACCCTAAACCACTGTGTTTAGTATCCATGAACACCAGTGATGTCCACAGCATGAGCTCACCTGCCTAATCCAGGCGACTCATAGACAACAAGCGGATCACTAGTGTTCATGGGGTTTCAGATGAACACTTTTCCATAGGAACTCCTGTATCAAGCTGCTAAATTGGCCCATACATAGGTGTGAATCCCAGTGGGTAAACATGGCCTGGGATGTTTTCCAGTTCAGCCTCTATTTGTCTTTGTTAGGTGATAATAGACCAAACAGTTCTGGGGCTGGAGGTCTAATATCTTCAAGGTCAGTGTTTCCAAAGCTGTGGGATATTCAAAACACATTGCTGCTGCAAGCTATAAGAGAGAGAAGAGGGAAAAAGAGAGGAGGGAAAAAAGCGTCAAAATATTCTGATTGCAAGAATCAATTGATATCAAACCCTCTTTCAAAGGTGGATTCCATTCAAGATGGAATCCTTTCCAGTATCTAGTCTTAATGTTTATCCAACACTATGCATACAATAGATAAAGATACAAAATAGTTTTGTAGGTGGCTGGTATTCTTTCCATCCAGGTTAAGCCATCTGTCCTATTCCTCTCCACTGAAGTAGGACTGCACACTCTAAGGCAGAAGGTTTGAAGCAAGAGCTGAGAGCATAAAAGCCACATCACAGAATAAATTCCATATATCATGACGTAAGATGTCACAGTATGACAAAATAGTTTTAATATTATTTTATTTCATTTAGTTCATTTTCATATAGTTAATTTTCATAACTCTTAAAGACAGATTATCTTCTTTTCAAGGTCAAGGTCTGTATACATTCTGTGATAGTATTTCAACTACTATGATAGATTTTGCATCATTAGTATCAGTCTTTCAGTCTATATTACTACTCTTGATCTGCTATTTATAATTAAAATGTATATAAATCATAAAAAAAAGAAATAAATCATTAATCAAAAGTCAAAATGAAATCTCAAACTTAGAAAACAAATTTGTGGGATTTCTGAAGCAAACATTTTTACATTTTCTCTGTGTAGGAGATACTGTTCAGTTTTGCTAAAACATTAATTCCTTCTAAGAAAATTTTATGACATCTTGACTGGTGAAACTGATTCAGAGATCTGAATCCCAGAAAGTGTAAGTCTTGCCTGTTTTAAAGTTGTAGAGTTCTTGGCTAAAAAATGTTACCATTAATAAGGTAGTATAATACATTTTCTATGGAGATACTGCATGTATGATTTTAGCAGTGGAATGCCTATGTCCAAGCAGTGTATTTATGTCCAAGTACTAGCTTCATTCTCTTCTTCCCTCACTGTCTGATTAGCACAGTGTACTTAACATCCATCAAATTTCCATTTCCCCATGGGACATCCTCACTAGAAAAGCTCAACCCAGTACTTGCAGATACCAACCCACAACTGTGTGAACATGCAGAAGGATCAAATTCATCGGATCTGCTTGAAGCTTTCTTGATGCTGACTGCTAGTCAGTATTTTATGGGGAAAAAAATACTGATTTTCCTGAGTTTACTCTAGTTTACTGTACCACTTCTCTGTCTGGGGCTGTTTTACTAATGCTGGCAAACAGGTTTCTTATTTACCCATCATCACCTTTATGAAGTTTGAGTCTTCCACACTGAAACTGAGGTAGCATCTTTCCTGTGAGAGGGTCACAGAGACTGCTTGAGTCTCTCTGCTGGTGCTCACATCGACTGCTTTCTGACTGCCCAATTTTGTGTGATATACTTTCATTCTCTCTGTGTTGATGAGTTTTCTGAGAGAGAGAAAATTTGTAAGGTGACCCCTGCTTTTGGGATGGCTTCCTTTTCTCAAAGCATTGTACTGATGCATTGCTCAATGTTTGATGACCCCCGCATTAATAGAATACCCAAATTCTCTGTCTCTGCTGCTTGTAACCCTCAGTGCTCTATTAGTGACTCCTTTGACTCCTATATGACTCCTTTGCTTACCAGTTACACCTGACGATTAATAAAATTGTCAGAGAGTACCTAGCAATAATGTCTGAATTTGATACTTATGAACGTATGAAAATGTGCTACCGAACAAAATGATTGATGACAAGATGGTAAAGGTTTTGTTGTTGGTGCTAGGGTAGCTGTAACCATCTGGATGTGCAAAAGGGCATCTTGTAATCGTGGCACATGATCATAATTCATGTGTTAGTGGCTGGATTACTGATCAGCTGGTGCAGTTTCATCTTTGATATTATTTGCACATGATACAATTCCTACTTCTGTAACCCTAAAGTTTCATATTATAGAACTTCAACTTGCAGCTATCAGTTAGAATATCTGTCTAATGTGTTAATATTTCCTGTATTAAAAAGCAATTTGGCATATTTTTAAGTGCGTGTTATTTTCCAGCATTGTAGAAAGGCTACAGTGTCAATTACTGTTGCTGCACAAAGGCAACATGGTAAGATAAATGCCAGTGAGGCATTCAGCACTTTGCTTATAAATCAGGATGTGTAAAGGAAGCACCTTTCTGTAAAAAGGTTGCCAGCTGACAGGATTCCTGCTTTTTTATTGCTCTAGGTTTTTGAGTGTTGTGGCACTCGGCTGAGAACAAGAGACAGTCACTGTTGGTAACTGCTGTGTCAGGTCGCTGTAACTCTCAGCAGTGCACTCAGACACACATCTCAAGTTCTTGGTGGAGGTGGACAGAAAGCATGCAACTTTTGGTGTGCCCTGCTGATTGCCAGATAATGCAGGATCACGTTTTACAACAGAATTTACAGAAACAGATTTCTATAACTTTAGAGCTTCAGAGATGACCAACAGTGAGTGCTGATGATTTCACAGTGAATCTTAATCCAGCCTTCATGCATTCATGCTGAAGGCAAAGTCTGCGTATTGGCCACTTCTTATAGAGGCTGCCTCCCCTGCTGAGTCCTCTTGCATTGCCAGAGCTCTTGGCTCTCCTGGGCCTCCGCAGACCCAAACGCACCATTCTGGGAAGCACCTATAGTAGCACATGCTATTCTATAGCAATTCTATAACAACATTGAATGAACATATCCTGTCTTCTGCATCCCACTCTGCAGGTAATTTTTGTCAGACTTTTGATGGGCTGCAGACTTCTTACTTGTCAGTGTAGCAGCTAACTGCTAATCTGCCTCATTCTCAATCTTTGCATTATTTCAGTTGCACAGCTGCAATAATTAGATTTCACTTTTTACAGAATTTTGTAGAACAGCTTAAGACTGTACTACACAGGGACACAAGATTTCTTTTTTCTGTAGATCTTAGTTATCATTCTGTATGCCAGGCATTATTTTGCTCAAGAGCAAGACTAGGTGAGTTTCAGTCCCTGCTACACAGCCACTTTGACCAATTTACTGAAGCTCAGCTATTACCTAGTGAGCATTTAATGAACATTTAATGTTCTGTCTGAAGTATCCAAGTTTCTAGAGCATGGAGTGTCTAAGTTGTATTTCAGCTGCACATTCAGCTCCCTACCTTTCTGGGCATCCTCGTGTTCATATGCTAGTCCCAGTAATTTCCTTGTGAAAAACAGCAACAGATAATGAATGTGCTGATCTCTGAATATACATGTGTTAGGGTTTTTCATGAGGCTATGAGTTGTCTTGTAACAGAGTTTGAATCATAGGAAATTTATATTTCTCTTGTCGGAAATGCCACGGACTCGATTCCACTTCAGACTTTTTCCAGCCTAGTTATGTCAACTTAGGTGTAAGAAGTGTGTAACCCATGCAGAAGTGCATGAATCATGTGCAGGTAACACCCCTGTGGAGATGGCCATTCAAACAGAGGGATGCTCTTGTTGACCTGGTTTGTGTTGGGTCTCCTACACTGGCAGAAAAACTGCATCACAAGGCTCCTGTTGCAGTAGGTGTCCTGAAGGAGACACTGCCACAGCATGTTGAGACAGTGTGTGCAGACATTCCTATAGAAACTGCAGTTAAATTATCCAGTGAAATCGTGCTGCAGGTGATGGTCTAGAAATCTTCCATTTTGATTTGCCGTTTTTGCAGCACAGCCGTATTTGAGCTGCGTTGCCATGCTTGTGCACAGAGCTGTATAGTGTGTGTAACATGCAAGAAATGACTTTCTCTGAAGTCCACCCACAAATGCTTTCTTCTCCGTTATTTCTCATTATCTCTTTCCCTATGCTTGGAAATCCCAAGTTTTACAAGCCCTTTGCGGTCTGCATAGGTAGCAGTGACTGTCCAGGAGGGAAGGCGTTCAAAGACCATCTTCAATATTTTAGCAGTCTCCAAGGTCATTAAATTTCTGGAAGACCCATCAAACCCCACTGTTTTAGGTATACTACAGATGCTTACTACAAAACATCACCTGCTCCAAAGACTTTTGCCTAAGTGCATAGACATATAGGCCCAATTACATATGTGACTAGGTGGCTATGTGATGTGTTCTAGTGATATGCCGTACATCAATTAATCAGCATGGGTCGGAGACTCTTTATGCTTTTGGCAATGTTCAGCACATGATCATGCTACATAGCATATGGGCAATATTTTAAAGTACCGTTGGTCATTATAGTCATAACAAAGACTTCTGGTGAGTATGAATCCTGAAAGCACCATGAAATAAGTGTGCAGCAGCTGTGGATGTAATTCAGAGCTCTTGCGTTTCAGATGTTTCTGTGTGCTTGTGTCTACATATTTCTCTGGTTTTAGTTGCATTCACTTGTGCATGTTTTGGAATTTCTGCCTTGCATGAGACAATGAAATCATGTTGTGACCATGAGTGAAGAAGCCAAAATGGTTTGGTATATTGTGTGATTTCCTTAAGCATCTGCTGCTGTTCCCACTGAAGAAAGGAGGAATCACAGATTAGCTGGACAATTGCTTTGAACAAATGACATTTCTTACTTTTCCTGTTTCATGCATGATCTGCAATTGTTTCCTGAATAATCTGTACTTATCATGGTATGAGGCTACTGATGATGACACATTGCTGGATCCCTAGACGTTCTGTATTCCTGGAGGGTTAATATTTAATATTTAATATTTAAAGTGGAGGTTTAGTAAACCATATTCCACTTCACTAGCACTGATGTGATTACAGTCCCAGAAGGGAGATGTTTCTATTAGCTTTTCCCACTTTTTGCTAGAGCAAATAGATATTCCAAGAGGAATCAGTGTGTAGTTGCAACATTTTAACACAGATGGATACTGAAATACCTCAAGAGATAACTGAGCTTCCATAAAGTCATACTAATCTTGAAACCATCCATCTGTAATGTATTTTGGACTCTTCAATTGACCCGTTGGCTCAGGACAATGACATCAAATAGTGTTGGGTATTAGCATCCTATACATTTTCAGTTCACACATTTGACACCAGATAGTCTTAATTCTGCCAACTGTGATTTCGTGACATCAACTTCCCGTCTTATTTTACTTTAAAACACCCCAGCACTGTTGTTAACCCAACAACACCTGTCAATACCAGAGTGAGTATGTACCCAGAGCGCTCATATAACAAAAGACGACATTCCTTTTTCAGCTGTTAACCTACCAAAGCTTATTGCTTTTGTTTTGTTTTGTGTATCCTAGCCCTGGAACAGGCTGCCCAGAGAGATGGTGAAATCTCCTTCTCTGGAGATCTTCAAAACCCGCTTGGATGCAGCCCTGTGCCACGTGCTCTGGGTGTCCCTGCGTCTGGAGATCCCTTCCAACCTTAAGGATTCTATGATTCTAATGCTATTATCCTTTTAGCACACATCATCAGACAGATTTTAATATGTATATTTAGGTTCCCTGCTCTGTGAAAGTAGTTTGTCTTTTCTGCTTACTGTTAGATACTGCCTAACTTACATGTTAGATACTGCCCCTGTTATTACTGCACTGGAGTACTGTTAGATACTCCTTGCATAATGTGCTAGTAGTGAGCAGCTCTGGGAGACCCAGATCCAGGACGACTGGATCTTGCATGGATTTATGTTTCAGGGCAAAATGAGCTCATACCAAGGAAGATGCAGCTTCCAGTGTAGCTTCTGTTCTAATGAGTTTGCAGCCTTTTCTCAGTGGAGACATTGTTAGGGGTTCTCTTTTCTGCTCAGTTACCCACTCACATTAAACCAGTAGGAACTAATATCCTTATAGTCCCTGACTGTGTCATTTTAGATTTTAACTCAGTCATTGGACCCAAAAGTTAAGGATATGCACTCCTAGATTTCCTTATTCTCTTAAAGACAAGTCTAAAAATTCAGCTTCCATTGGATCTGTTTTATCTATGGGTCATTACTAATAATGGCACTTTGCACCATGTCCTTTTTCTTATTATCTCAGGCAGATCTCATGCTTTGAGGAATCAACTTCATTGGAATCAAGAATAATAAGTGGATAATTTATTATTCATATCTCACTGCTGGGAGAAATAATATCACAGAATGGGTAGGTGGATGGACCAGCTTTTCACAATAGGTTGATGAAAGAAAGAAAATGAAGAAAGACCTGTACATCCTGACTTTTTTTTTCTGCCTTAGCAATTGAATCAGTAACCATGTCTTTTAAGCAGGAGCGAGTGTTCAAGTAAGTCTTGTAAATATGATTAACATGCTAAAGATCATCCAGGAGGACAGACTGTCCATGCAAATTATGCATTATTATGCAAATTATGCATTATAAATGATGGTATGTAGGATATATACTGATATTTTTTACTAATAATTTGGTATGTTTGAAAATTAGTGGGTTTTTTTTTCTTATGAAAATCTATCTTTTCAGGACTCTGAGTAACTTCACACCAAATAAACTAGGCTGAATGATGGAAAAGTGCCTGACTACGGAGCTTACAGTAAAAAGGGATATAATTTTTTGAAATCCTTTTTCGCAACAGTCAGGCAGATTTAACCCTGCAACTTGGCAGACTGTGGTGTTAACTAAGAATTTACCTAAATCTGAGTGCAATAAATAGATCAGAAATCAGTTTTGAAAGTTTTGCACTTAAAGTCATAATAGCATAGTTAAATCCCAGGTTTCAGCACAGGCTCCTGTTTCTTCCTGTGTCCCTCTGTGTGTTACACAGGTGCCCGTGTTTCTCCCCTGATGCCATCTACCATCAGAAGAAAGGTAGCATTCCTAAGTTAGGAACTAGGTAATAAAACAATTAAAATGAAAAAAAAATGTTCTAGAAACACTTAAGTGGTCTTTATCTTGACATTTTAAAGGGCTGAGAGTCTAGAGGCTCTTTTTTTTTTTTTTTTTTTTTCTCCCAAAACTGTCCATCAGGGTTTATATGGTTCCCACCACAGGTCATTTCTAACAGTAATGCATGGTAATAGCATGCAGCCTGATGTC
Organism: Nothoprocta perdicaria; assembly: GCF_003342845.1. NCBI lineage: Eukaryota > Metazoa > Chordata > Aves > Tinamiformes > Tinamidae > Nothoprocta > Nothoprocta perdicaria. The sequence continues at coordinate 384,163 of NW_020455528.1, read as the reverse complement.
TGCCACATAAGGAAAAACTCTATGTAATCTAGTGGGCAGACAGCTACTGAGAAAGTGAGGCATCAGCAAAACCATTATTTTATTATTGAATTCTAGTTGTGCTGCTTTAAAAATAAATGGTATGATGGGTAGTCTCATGAAATAAGAAAATATTTAAGGTTAGGAGATCTAACTGTAGAGCCAGGGATGGATCAATATCAAGGCATCAGATATTTCTTTTTCTTTTCAGAAAAAAAAATGTTCAAATTTCTAGATTTAACTTCATCTATTAGAATTTACCCTAACCAAAACAGATGCCAATTCTCTGTATGTCTTTCTGAGGCAACCAAAATCTCTCCAGAATAATTTGCAAAATCTCTAAAAACAAATAGCAGCCCTAAACACTTAACATGACTTTGTATTTAGTAACTGGAAAACTTGTCATGTTAAAAAGCTAAGCATGTCCCGGAAAGGAGGGAGATGAAAATTGACAACAGTAGCAGACAGAAAGGGTACGGATCTTACCCTCAGTTTCTGTTACTCCTATTATATCCCAAGATCTAAACAATAATTTTCTGAAGTGCTAGCCAAATAAATAGTACGGGCACTGGAAAAAACTTTAGGTAAATGTTCGAACATCAGAGAACTAAAGCAGGCAACGTAACCTTGATAGGTTAACAGTTAACTGTTAAAAATGAATAGAGGTCATTTAACACTGAAAATGCTGTTGATGATGACTGGTAAATAAGGTTTACTTCATAAGGAAGTCAAAACATATTCCCTAGCTCTTCTCCTCTTTAGGGTTATGTACTAGCTTTTATACTGTAATAACATTTCACCTCAGCAGCTCCATCTGTTGCAGATTTGCTTCAGTACCTGTTAGAGGAAAACCTGAATCCTCTTTGTAGAGTGTGGATCCATATCCTTGGTGGTGGTGTCGGATGCTGGATTCATTCCATGGCAGCTGTCCCTCAGTGACCAACAGGACCCATGCAGCAAAGGCCACCACAGTGGCTACTTCAACGCAGCATCAATGCCTCTTGCCAGAGAAGGGGGTAGTTGTCCCTTCTGCCCCTGGGTTCCCAATCCCTTGCTCACTCACTTCACAGGTATAAAGTCTTTTTGGACTAAAACTTGATGTGCAAATCAGGAATTTAGTTAGCAGGCAGTTCTCTGACCAGGTTTACCAGGCAGCCCTGCCAGTGGTGGCATGGGGCTTGGACACGGTGAGCACAAGAGCTCCTGTCAGCAGCATCTCGGAGCTGCCGCACTGGCTGCGGATCTGTGGCTCACACAGCTTTCCTGCTGCAGGAGAGGGAGCAGAAAGGAGGTCGGAGGTGGTTGCATGAGATCAAGGAGGTCAATGAGATCAAGGCAAAAAGAGCAGATGTTCTCTAGTTTTTCAAAAGATTCAACAGAAATATGGCACAGAACAAGAGCCATGTAGCCTAAAACAGCCACCCATACAGTGAACACAGCTTTTTTCATGTCCTTTGTGGAAGATCATAGGAACTTTTCTTGTTAGAAGACATTTTCTCCATTGCATGAATAATTCGGTGGCAGTGCATTGCTTTTAGGCAATGATGCTGCGGTAAGGTGGCCATCAGTAAAACAAAAGGTTTGAGGAGCTAAGAAACCCTCCTGTGTCAAGAATGCAAAATCTCAGACAAGGAAGGCAGTTCTTTTAAGATTTTTTTCTGCTCTTTTGAAGAGCTAAAAGCCTTCTACAACAGGCTTTGGGCCCACTGAACCAGGAGCTCAGCGAAGCAGGAAGGGGACCAGCAAGGTTTTATTGCTTGGGTATGGGAGTCTCTTGATGCAGCGATACAGAGAAGGTCTGTATTCCCACTACGTAGGGTTACCCCAGTTGACTGCTTCCTTTTGCTTTTCCTGCAGCAGGATTGACTCACCACAAAGTCCACAAAGAGGCAATGGTATTGCTGGGGAAGCTGTGTATCTGTGAGACTTCCTGTAATATATGACAACGGAAAAGAAACAATTCTTGTGAATGCGTTTTGAAGCTGATGTCTTTCAAAGAAAGTGTTGATGACTCAATTCTGGTCTAATCCTCCAGAGAGCTTTGTTTCCTCTTTGCTATGCAGTGCTCAACTCTGGTGCTCATGTAAGAGGCCGTGGGGACCAGCCTTCCTTCCCTTGCATTTCCCCTGCATGCATCTAGATCTCATCTGCTGTGCTCCAAAGCAGGATAGCACAGCACCTTCATCTACCTAGCAAACTGGCAGCTGCTTTGAAAGTTAGAGATTATAGCATGAAAGTCGAGTAATATGTTTATTTTCTGTTATAGAAGTGCTGCTATTCTATCTGTGTCCCAAAGCCATATACAAATAGCTGTGAATTTGCAGACCAAATGGCTGTTTTTTTTTTTCTTTTTTTTTTTTTTTTTTAACAGCACCTCTGTGGCTGTATGGGTGAATGTGAAAAGGGTATTTATGGTAGACACCGCACAGTTAAAGCTCTTTTAATTTGATCTCTAATTTATTTTTAATTTTGTAGCCCCCCAGGGGGTACATCCTTATTATGTCATGTAAAATTGTGTCTTCTACAAAGCAGCTTATTTGTTGATTTTTAATTTGAACCAGCAAAGGCAGAACTGTAGTTTTTTTCAAACATTGAGAGATCCTCAATATATATAGCTGTCAAATGTGTATTTCAAAGCAGAATAAGTAGAATATAAAAGCTGTAAAAATCTAGCCTTCTAGAAAGGACAAATAGAGCACTTTTGTTTCTCTGTATTAACAGAGTTTTAGACTTCTGAATCTGAAAGCATTCTTAATATATTAGATGTTTTAACTCCATATAGTAGATTTGGATTAGACTGAATGTGAGGTCCCATTTCCTCACATTCAAAGCTTTATCCAAAGCTTTGCACTTGTGCTTGCACTGACAGAAGTTAGGGTTTGGTTTTATTTTTCAAAAGGATATCTCTGTCAACAGATTAACACTATCAAAAACAGTATTAATCTGCACATTCACATGAATGCATATGCACCACTGTGCCCAGGGTCTCTCTGGAAATGTTGGCTTTAAGCTTACCTGCATACCTTCTCTTTCATTATTTGTTTATATGGCTGGTTGGGAGCCTTAGTCACAGTCCTGTTGAGATAATAACATAAACACACAGTCTCACATAATCTGTCCTCCCTTTACATTCACTTGAAGAAATGTTTTGTTTTGTTTCCAAAACACCTATTATCTCATCCTGAACAGTTCATCTGGAATGTCAGGCAAATAATGCTTAAAAATGTCTCGTGGGCTATTTCAGGTGTAGACATCTACGTTTGGTCTTTCCGTCCCATGTTGCTTAAAACTCAGTATACCAGTTAATAACTTAGCTTTATTTGTCATCAAGGCAAAAAGAAACCGAACAAACAAACAAGACTGTCTTTTTTTCCTTTGTTCTGTTTTTAATTGTGGAGGTTATTCTTTCTTTTTTCTATTTGTTTCTTTTCAAAGAAGATATTTATTCCGGTTTTGGGATGCACACTTGATTCTCTCTCCTTCTGATTTTAGCCTTTCTCAAATTAAATTAAGGCCTCTTACTTGCCTAACTTATCTTTCCTTCTTGTCATCTGTGAATTCACTGGAGGTACCAGCTGTGATAACAGCACAGAAGTCCTCTGCTGCCTGCAGCCCAGGCCTTGCACTGTCTACCCTTTCCAAGTCACCCTTGCAAAAGTGTGACATTAAATATGGTGGTTTCATTTCAGCCCCATCTCAATACTGGAACTCCACCTACTCTTCCTTGATTTTGTCAATGGCTTTTGACCCATCTGACTATGCTGTCATTTCGGGGAATCTCCAAATCCTATCCTTCTTAGCGCTTGTGGCTCTGCTCTTTTCTCATCCTCTTATTTCTCTCATTGTGCCTTACATGCCCCGAGAAGGATCTTCATCATCCTCTTCCTCACATATCATCTTTCATTCAATATCAGTATTTAATTTCCATTCTTCTATTACCTCATCATTCCAATGTCCACTCTTAACTTGCATTATTTTAAAAAAATTCACTTCCTTGCCATATTCTTGGGAGAAGCTCTCTGTAGTCATCCAGTCGTTTAGACATTACACTCCTTAAAATCCTCCCCATAAACTGGGCTTTGATGTGTTACTTACTTACAAAAATCATTGGAGATAGTTTTCTAATGTATAGAGGCTACTACCGAAGTCAACCATGGCTCTGTCCTAGCGTCTTTCTTGGACCTCTCTGCTGCAATAACATGCAGATACTTGCTGGGTAGTCTTGAAATATCTAGTGCAAAGTGAGAGAAGGAAGAGAATGCAAACAAAAAGTTTGTCCTTTAAAGAAATAATCAACCATATTTGGAGCAGTACCTTTGCGAGATACAAGGAAACATGTGGAGGGGAAGGGCTGATAATATGATTGTACTGTGAATATGCTTGCTAGTTTCAATAGCAGAAGCAGTAAAAAGTATAACTATTGGACTGACAGTCACTCCAGATGATCATCTCATTTTCCCTACCATTCCTCCCAGGAAGCCTCCCAGTTTAGGAGATTCCCATTTATTTCTAGGAATAGTGACAACAATAGTAAAGAAATAGAGAACAGTAATCAAATAACAATGCTGAACATGTGCTAAAAAGGCATTACTTTTCCCTCAAATATATCCTCAGATGAACTGAGGCAATTTTGCTAATTCTAGATCTGTACAGATAAAAAAAGATAATAATAATAGTAAGGACAGAGGGACCCAGAAGCAGATCTTTTTGACAAGCTAAATAGAGACATAGCATGTGAATGGAAGCAAAAACAAGTTCCAAAAAGGAAGATAGAGCTTCTTCACAACACCTTTTTCTTCCAGGAACAAATTCTCTGTTTTATGTCTGTCCCACTGAACGCCTGTGCGTCGCTCTGGTTTCCAGTGGGCAAGACAAAGAGACTTGCTGTGAAGCTAAGCCAGTGTTCATCAGAGCTGCCTGGTGTCTGCATAAATTCACTTCATCATTGCCTTTGGCTGTGCAGAGCCAGGTGGCTTTGGCCACCTCCAGCTGAACAGTACAGTGATCTGTGCTTGGAGATTAAAACTGGAGTAAAAAGCAGTAGCAAACCAAAGGTGCCAAAAGATATCCTGAGTTATGTCCATCATCCTTATTCAGCCTAAAGCAACTATAAGTCCTTCAGCTGCTTTCCTGCTGCTCTTTTGGTACTATCCAGAGCTTACTGTCACCAAATCAGATTTAGGTGGGATTTTCACTGTCAGAATAGAGGCAGCAGGGACTCAGAGAGTTTTATACTGTACCATGGCTTGATGTCTTTGATTTTTTTTTTTACAGTTAAAAGGAAAAATCACTCTGAAATATTATCTGTGCATTTCTATTGTGTTAATGGTTTGAAGTTGACCTTTTAAAGGTATATTGGATGGCCTGTGTAATATAAAAATTACAAATATCTTTTCAGTACCCAGGAAGTGATCTGCATGTTTTACCCTGATTTTAGGAGGAATTAAGACATCTAATCTCATATGTCTTTTAATAAATACTGAATATAATGAAAGTTCTCCTGTGACATGGTGGTTACAGGAAAGAATGATATGGTTGAAGGTACTGGCTCATCCTTATTTAGAATTTTATATAATTATCCTCTTTACTATCTTATTTCTGCTATTTCTGTGTTGCTTACAGAGAGGGAGAAAAAAAAGGAAAGGAAAGGAAAGGAAAGGAAAGGAAAGGAAAGGAAAGGAAAGGAAAGGAAAGGAAAGGGATGAAGAAAGAGAAAGGAAAAGGGTTTTTTTTCCCCTCTAAATTTATGGTTTACAGTCTCAAGCATTATTGTCACTGAAACAAAGAGGTTGTTACGTTCCTCTAGAACACTTGCTAATGAACAAGTGCCGAATGAGTCAGATGATTTTTTTCAGGTAAGTACTCAGTGAAGCCAAGATTTGATGTCTACAATTTTGGATAAACTTCTGAAGTAATTATCAAGTTTTCTGCAACTGCATTTTCTTAGAAGATTTGAGATGGTCCTGTCAGACAGAGCCAAGCATTTCTTGTGTTGTGGCAGTATAAAATCACCATTTTCCATTTAAAACAGAGAATAAACCCCCTTACCATAAGACAAAAAAACGATGAGGGAGAACTGGGAAGCCTGAGCAAAAGTTTTGGTGCTAATTAGCAATAATGCTCCATCTCTTCTCTTTTATCACTCATTTTGATCATCATAGATGCTTAGAAAGGCTGCAGCGACACAAACAGATTTTAAAACAGTAGAATATTTTTCTAACTCTCAGGATCATTAAAATTCAGCCTACATTACTAGTAATTCCCAGCCCCACATGAGGAGTGCTTTGACCTTCTGAAAGCTGTGGCTTGGATCTGCAGGCAGGTTGTACTGACAGGCTTCACCTGGTGCAGATTAAGCCCCAGGTGATTGACAGTGTCCCTATCGAAGACACTGTAGGGCAAGTCTGTCTCCTCCTGAGGTGCTTTCTGGGGACAGTGCAACCTGCCATGCAAAATCTGTTTGTCCCAGTGCAACCTTTCTTGAAACGAGTCTGGTATTTTGAGCCTTTAAGATCATAATTACTATCTGTGAACACTGTAATCTTCCCAAAGGTTATACTGTTACTGTCCTGATAGTCCATCATGCTTACAAATTCCAGTAGTCTCTCACTTCTTCTCAAGAACCTCTTGCAGCATTTATAACATATATTTACCAGTATGTAGAGGAAGAATAAGTGTGTGGATGAACAGCTCTATATATTCTCTATTGTCTTTTGTGTGTAAAACTAAGCCGTGTTTTGTGTTAGTAAAACTAAGAACACATTTAAAATATTTTAACAGATTTAAAATCTGCCCAAGCTGCACTTTTTTTCCCGGATTTGTCTTTTTTTTTTTTTTTTTAAGATTCAAGTGAAATGACAATTTGGCCAGCACACACTGCTTTGTTGGCTATTTTAAGTTGTCTATTTTCATATATGCAAGACAAATAAGATGTGTTATTTTTCATCTCCTTGCAGAGCCCCTTGTTATACGTATACATTTTCAACTGTCTTTTGTAAATGCAAGACATCTTCTAGATAATTTCTCATGACCTGCAAGATTTTTGTGCATACGTAATTCTTTCTGTTGTTTCCATCTGTCTTTTATGTAATTCTTTCTGTTGTTTGTTACCACAGGAGAAGAAAACTTGCTGGCAATTTTGAAAAGGAGATGGTGGAAGTACATGATCCTGGGGATAATAGATATAGAAGCCAATTACCTGGTAGTCAAAGCATATCAATACACCACTCTTACTAGTGTACAGGTAAGGATACCACCTTTCACCTTTGGGATAAGATAAGAAGCAGTGTGTGGGCAGTGGGACAACTCCCATTTATTTTAGTGGAGCAGGGCCTGGCACCGAGTTTCTTCCTGTGCCTGCTCTGTATTTTTCAGTGCAGTCTCATAAGACGGTGTTTTCACACAGGAATAGTTTCTCTGTAATGTTTTCCAAACTGTGCAAAAACATTCTCACTTCTGTTTTCTTTGCCTATACTAAACAATACATAATCACATTTTTGACCTTATCTATTTAATTTGGTCCCTTAATGAAATGTTTTCAGGTGGGCTGAAATGTTTCTCTGATTTTATATTGTACTTGGAAAAATACAAGCATTTCTTGCAGCATTCTGTATTTAGATCTGAGTGCAAAACTTGTCAGTTAAATCAAATGAATGTAATTATTTATAATGAAGAATGCTTCAGTACTAGCAGTATTATGTTGCAGCTTAATTGCAACTGCCGAATGGTGTACTCTCCCCTTAAAAACAAAAAAAAAAAGAGCAAAAACTATAAACAAAAGCAATGGTAGCCATTTCTCCAAAGATCTAACCTGTATATTTTACATGCAGACATCAAAGAATGAAGTTTCTCCCCATTTCAGTAGAGAATTAAATAATCAAAACATTTTAAGAGCATGGAAATTATGTATTGTGGGAAATCATTACATACCTCATTGCTACTTCTTCTGAAACAAACACATTCCCTTTGCACATTATCTCTAACTAAGCAGGCAACAGTTGATAGTCTTAATTGTATTTTACATCTTATTTGCCTAGAATTGGCTTTAGAGCTAGTAAAATAAACGCAGCAGTTAATGTTCTGCAAAACCAAAGCTAATTAGGAATATATCTCTTCCACTGTTGCGCAAGTGATACTGGAAAACATTGAGCATATCTGTTGCTGAATAAGAAGCAAGGAGAATGGAGAACTGTGAATTTGAGGAGTCTGAATCTAAAGATTGTGTTAAATATGCACCATCAATATGAGAAACTGCAAGTGTCTCTCCCATCAGAATCAGTTTGAAAAATCTTTGAAATGTGCCTAGACAGTTTTAAATTACTCCTAACGCTTTCCAAAATGAGATTACTTGGTCTAAAGTAAAGCACAAATCCACCTAAACCTGATACTGTATAATTTTATAGTTACTAAAAGGCTTCCAAGGGAAAAACAAAAGCACAACGGCTGCCTTTGTGCGTGCACTCAAGGTAGGTAGAACAGTGGGCTGTGAGGAACAATCCAGGTCATTAAATTTCCATCTCCCAAAGTTACCATCAAGCATGAGGTAAAGGTTAATTTGGACAGATCTGCATAACATCTATTCCTGAAGACAATGCAAAACCTTCTGCTTCTCCACCACAACCTTTATTTGAGAGCGATCAAAAACTACCCATTTGCCCAAACTGCCCATTACCGAGCCCAGAATTTGCTCACTGAGATGAGCCACAGTCTTCTTTTAGACTGAGGGGAGAGGAAAGGTGGATTAGGAGAACTGTCATGGACACAGACAGCTTAATATCCTTTTTAGACCTCTTCCACGTAAAGATTACAAGAATTCAGTTCTCCTCCTGAGGCTCGACAGAGAGAAGTACAAGCTCAAATGCCGTCAGGGCTTTTGCCAGGAGAGAGCAATACAGTGTCTCCTTCTCCCATAGTTGTCGTGGATTGCTTAGATTCATGGGGAGTGATTCAGGACTATCTATTGCACTTTAAATTCACTTTGTGACATCACTTGAATGAACTTCAAAGTGTAGACAAGCCCCAAGATAGGGGATGATTCAAAATGGGAGGATTATGAGGTAATGCTTTAAGATGTTGCATCAAATGACACATTTTGTGAACTGCAGCCAAACAACACTTCATTTCACAAAGGGGAAACATAACCCCCATAATTTATTTGATTATCGAGTCTTAATCAACTTTGTTGAAAGTTCGTAAAAGCATAAAATGAACACTGAAGAAACTAAAAAAAAAAAAAAAAAAAAAAAAAAAAAAAAAAAAAAAGAAAGAAAGAAAAATGTTCCTAACATCTGAGTTCTTAAGCAAGTAGGACCATTCTTTCCAAAAGACCTCATCCTGCAGGAGCACAACATATGAGGCCATAAATATTCCCAAGCATTCCAAGCACTTTCAGAACTGAGACAGAAAAGCCATTGCTACCTACCACGCAGCAGCACAACTGCAACTGAAAATGTGGGAGTATGTATATATGCCCTAGCTGGGAAACTAGTCCCTCACAGTAGATTCGAAGGGATTTTATCTTAGAATTTTAGAATTATTTAGAATTTGCACCAAGGCTTTATGATAGGGAGAGAATAAAAGGTTTTGTTGTTTTGTTTTGTTTGTTTGTTTGTTTTTGGTAGACTTCTTAGCAGATATATTGCAGGATTTTTATAGTGGTGAGGCAGGACCATTTGATTAGGAAATCAGTTTTACATTATATGCCTTTTTCTGTATGGTATCTCTATCGTGTAAAGCTAGCATGCAAATATGCTGGGTTTGTGGTGCTGTTAGGTGAAAAACATCAGGCTGCTCCTAACAAAACACCAAAGTTTATATGTAAAAATAAACCTTCATTACAGTTGATTTGCGGTTGTGCTTTCACCTCATAATTCCAAATACTCAATAACTTTGTTAGCAATCAGTATTAAACTCCTAGCACTGTCAAAATTTCTAGTTTAAACCACATTTTTTATTTAACATTATCTCACCATGTTTCAAGGAAATGACTGAATATGTTGCCCTACTTCTCTACACTGTCTTAACAGTCAAGTTTTATCTGAAATTTCATTTAAATTTTCCTTAAGCAGATTTTGGTTTGGGGAAGTAGAATTGTCTAACAAATTTTCCTACCTTGCATATCATTGGAATCACAGTCTTTCCCTTTGGATATGCTTCTGACTATTTCAAATGCTCAGGTGTTCTATAGTCACTGTCTGGCAATGTAGCACTTAGCTGCAGCATGAAATGAAAACAAAGTATCTGCAACCTAGAAATACAGAATTTTCTCTATTTTAAAAAATAATCTAAAAGTAAGGAAACTTACCTCACGACTGGGTAACATATAACAATTAGATTGAAAACCAGTGCACTGTTTATGTTTCAGCCTTTAAAGTGTAAGGCAATTGCTAAATCTAAAAAAAAAAAAAAAAGAAAAAAAAACTTTTAGGTACCTGAAGGACAATTCAGGGACAAGTATACTTAACAGAACAATAATTTTAAAAAAACACCTAAATGCCTATATATCTACGATGCTGTAGGTACTTATCATTCCCTAGTGTGTGCTTAGGTGTGACCACCCCAGCCTGGTGCTCAGAGCATGGTCTTGAGGTGTGCAAATTGGGGTTTGAATATTTTTGAGTTGCTCCTTCTTAGAAGCTTTAAGTTTTGCCTCTGCATGTGCCCAGAGTGCTTTGGTATTGATGGAGCTGGATACCTAGCTGCCCGTTTCAATTTTAAAATTCAAATGAGAAGTATTCCTGCACTGAAGTACCCCGAGGAACTTAATTTGTTAGATATCATCTTAGCATGCCTCAAGTACTTGCAGAAAGCCTCGAGTGTTTTCCAAATTGCGAGGGCAGAGCCACCTTTTACATAATGTCATAGCTGTTAAAATGGTTGCCCACAGAAAGGCAGCTTGAGTTAATTCTGTCTCAACCAGAGGGGATTGGAACTGAAGCTTCCCACACCTAAGCAAGTGCTCCAAATCTCAAGCCAGTGAATAAAGACTGTTCTCTAGAGGGAACATTTAAAAAATAAGCATACACCAGGTGAAAGGCAAAGTAGTTTGTCAGGGGATTAATTCACACTTCCAAAAACACCATTTTCAAGAAGTGCCAGACTGGGGCTACAGGTCAGTCACATTTGATGCTCCCAGAAGGCCCAAAAGCTGCAAAATGATTTCTGCTTTCTCTGTGATACATCAATGCAACTGCACCAGATTTTGCAGCCTTCTTAAATGTCAGCTGAAGTAGGTGCAGACAGTGCATTATATACTTATGTATATTAGAACGAGGTCCTGTGGACTTATTTTAAAATTAGACAGTTAAATTTCAGGCCTGCATGTGGTAATGCTTTCCATATTTATCCTACTTGTTTTTAACACCTCCCTGGTGTAGGCCTGTGGAAGGTTTAATAATTGCAGAAGGCGAGGGTTTTAACTACTGTCAGAGACACCTTTTTTTTCCACAGGAGATAAAATTAGCTCCCTCGGAGGTAATAAAAGATTTTGAAGTTCTTGTGGTTATTTAAATCTAGATATATCATTTGTTTAAAGCTGTATATCTGCACTTTGGCTTCCTTGTGCTGCATTTACAGCATACAGCCTACTGACTCCATAATATCTTCTGCAAAGTATGTTCTGGAACTAACATTTTTAACGTTTGCTTTTGGGTAGGTTCTTTCTCATCATATCAAGCTACACTACAAGGCAGACTGTTCACTAGCCTCTGTCTCTGTATGTCCTCAATAATTAACTCCCTTTTGGCAAAGTCTTGCTCCATCCATGTGCACTTTTCACTGTTGTGTAGCACTGCTCAGTGGTACTTGTTAAGCTTTTCCTGTGTTATCGCACCACTTCTAAATTTCCGACTGCTTCTGCAATGCCCTGTGTGGTGGTACAGTAAGATCTGTGTACACTGCCACAAAAGAAGGCATTGTCAAGGAGAGAGATATGTTTTCAAACAGTGATTTATGTAGTAATTTATTCCTTGGGCAATCAAGCCTTTGATTGGCATGATGAAAACAAAGGTAGTAAAACCTGGGATTTATAGACATCAGGAGACAGACAGTAAAACCGTGACGCTGATGTTCTCAGCTAGGCTTAGATTGCCATGAGCCTCGGCAGTACATCACAGTTCCAATTACCTGTGGCAGTTTTCATACCTCAACAACTGCCATCGGGAAAGAAAAGGAGTCATCAGTAAGTGCTGATTATAGGAGTGCTGGATGAGGATAGGCTTTGCTTTATTCTTGGTCCCTGGAGCCCTAGTGTGTGTTGAGGCAGAAGGTTGGAGAGTTCTGAAGCAAAGCTGGGAAGTGAGGAACAGAGGAATTGCTGCCCATCCACCTTGCCCAATGACAGCTAATGTGAAAAGCCTCTCCAGAGAAATTCTGCACCCTCAGTGCTGCCCCCATGCCGTTTATTTAGGATTAACCACACCTGACTGTTTTTCTTCTGCTCTGAAATGTTAATAAGATTTTCAGAACAGCATTTGCAGCCGTGCTTTATACTATGCATTTATACAGTGAGACTTTGTGGGGTGTATCTTGTTTTATTATCACACTTCGAGGTGCTGTGCTGTCTGTTGACTGCTACATACCTATGGTTTGCAAACCAACTCCATGAAATCCTTTCTCTTAGCTCTAGGTATCTAAAGCTCATGCCTGTAATGGTAAAATTCACTCTGAGTTGTACTCTGTAAAAATCTAAGTATATAAAATGGTTTTTTTTACAACAGCAGAGAGTGTGGCATTCTGTGCATATTTTGCATATCCTTGCAGGCAAATGCAACAGCAGAGGCTTTACTGCAAGCGACACCTATGAATTTTTTCTGAGCTTTGCAAGGATATACCCACTCATTGCTCAGCTTGCAGCTGCTGGTGATGTGTAGAAGTTTCTAATACATAAACTTGTGAAAAAGTTTTCCAAAGCCCATATCTAGTACATAAAATCAAGGGAAGAAGTCAAGCAAGGGAAGGGCCCTTTGAATGGGCATTTTAAATGTGTTTTTTACTGTCGGCAGTAAGGAGTGCGCACACGCAGGCAGTTGAGAACAGAGGAGCTGTGGGTTGGCTGTGACCACCTTTCTTTCAAGATAACTGCAAGAACTCATTGAATTCCTTTTATGAACACAGAAAAGTGGAACTGTAATAATCCTCATCTCAGATATTGGTACATAGAGGTCAGATATAAAAGACAGTCCTTCACTGCTAAGATTGAATGGTTTTCTATGTCAGCTGGGAAAAAAAGGGAGAAAATCCTGAGAACAGGGAAAAGGAAAGGACTGGAGCAGTTGCAGAAACACTGGTCCTATGGCCCCAGGAAAAACAGTTAGAGATCCTTTGGGTAGAACACTGATTTATAGAGACCTCATACTGGGGCAGTCTTCTGGATTTTCTTTAGTGTCATGGAAATAAGATGTTTTTACATCTTTTGTAAACTAATGAGTAACTGATCTTTCACCAATTTCCCTACTCCACAGAACCTTACATTTTGGCTTGGTGAAAACATTAACATTTTTTACATTAATTAAATGTTATATATTGCGTGATTATATCACCAAGCGATTAATCCGAGATAATAAATAGAAAAACAACAGAGAAAAAAATGCTTTTTTAAATTTGAATTGTTTAAACAGAGATTTAACAGAGATGTTTCCAACATCTGCATCTTCTTTGACAGGAGTTTCAGGTTCAGGATACCATAATCACAAAGCACATCCACTATGTGTTGCAATGCTAGGAGGCTTCACATCTTAGCTGTTTTGGGGCATGTGTAACAGTCAGTTCAATCAAGTGTGTGTGGTTTTGTGAAGGCAGTGTGAAAATTGGAATAGAGGGAGTCCTAGAAAGGTTGGCAAACCATTTCTCACAGTGACTGATAAACAAAGTATTTACAGGAGTTACGGCAGGAGCTGTGTCCCTTGCTGAATATAGCGCTTTTATTGAAGCTGCCAGCTCACGTGTTGAAATTCGTCAGCAGCCCTCACCTGCGCTCAGCAGTACAAAGTCGCGTGGACTTGACACTGATTTTTCTCATCTCTCTGCTGTGGAAAGCAAGCTGGGTAGAGGGTGCAGCTGATTCTCCACAAGATTTGCTTGAGGGCAGTGCTAATGAGAAACCCTTAATGTGAGAAAAAGGGCTTGTAACTGTGGAAAAAAAAATCCAATGAATGTTTAAAGAGGAAGATTCAGCTCAGCTGTTCCCATTGGGACTTTGCTGACCAGCTTTTTTCCTTTTGATATTGATACAGATCAGCAGTTCTCCCTGTGTGTTACAGACTTTTACTCTACGGCTTGCCAAGCTTTCCTCTCCAAAAACTAACAGCATTCTTCTTTGTTGTTATATATGTCCAGGCACATGCCAAATTCAACAGATTAGAGATTAGATATTTATTGTTAGCATGAGAATATTTTTTCCAAGTCACAAGTATAGTAAAGTCAACATACTTTAAAAAACAAATAAATGGAGAAAATAAATTTCAACATTGCATATTATCAACAGACTCAGATGTAGTAGAATGAAATAATGAACTTCAATCTCTAAAACAAGGCAGCATTGTTATAATAAAAAGGAGTTGCTGTAGAACAGCATGTCAATAAGATATATATGTTTTTGTATCCAGCTTCTAAGCCTAATTCAGAACTGTCACTAGAGAAAACCACAAAAAGACATGACAGAGTCAAAGAAAAGGAAGCTGCTCTTCTGCCTCTTTCTACATGGAGGGCTCCAGCTGTCTGCTCTATACTTGATACCAAGTTTATTATCTCTGCATGGCAAAACAGGAGATATTTGCTTTCTTTTAGTTTAGTGGCATCTGGTAACATCTGTGATTAAAATAGCAATTTTGATTAAAATTAGGTCTCATTAATTTAACATAATGGTAGGGCATACACAGTACCTTTTGAATAGCCAATTAAAAACAGAGAAAATGTAGAAGATGATTATGAGGGAAATACTGATAAATTACTGACCTTTATGGGCTATAAATGAAACCTGAGCTAAACATAATTTATCCTTATTATTGTACAAGCTTTATAGTCGTGAAAATGACTGTTAGGTATAATGTGTTTTCTTAATAGCTGAAATAACTAATAACAAGCAAGCAGAGAAAACAAGAAAGCCCTATAAAGTAATCCATGATCTGACTTCTTTTATCCCTACAATGTGTGTGCATTTTCTGTCTTCTATATGACAGATTTATTTGAGTTTGGGAGAGGTGGGAGGAAAGAAGGCAGAGTAAATTTAGTCCAGAAGAAATGAAATGTAGAGCAAAGCCTAAACAATAGCTAAGCAGTATACCTTAGCCCACTATAAGGCTAATATAATAGCAAGCCGATTTATTTCTATCTGCCCCTTTGTTTAATTAGAGATATAAACTGAATGCAGTTTAAGAAGATGTATATAAGGTCAAAGAATGTTATCTGCATTTATTATTTATATCTATTGGTGCTGCAATACTGCAAATAGAAGCTTCTTGAACTAGTAAGTAAGACCTTGAACTAGTAGCCTCAAAGAGGATTTTTTTTAGCTCATATTAGTGTTGTTTGTGACAGATCCTATTCAAGCTTCCTTTGTGTTGGTGCTTAAAAAGACACTTTCATGTATTTAAGAGCACGAGTATGTTTATCTATGGAATGAGAAGAATTTTAAAAACTGCCTTTAAAAGATTGTTATTAAGAGTTTGCAAGTTGAAATACGTGTGCTGCAAGTAGAAAAAAAATTAAATGACTATTGAAATCACACTACCATCTAATTTATATCATACAAGAAAATGCCCTTCTTGTGCTGAACTGACAGATAAATGAGTGAAGTAGCCCAGTCCTGTCCCCATAATTAAAATGTTGCCTCATGATCTATGTATAAAGACAAGGGCTGTATTCCACATGCTGGGGTTAAAAATATCCACTGACTCACTCTGTGTTGAGAGACAGTTATCAGTAGCTGAAAGGTGACATCTTGATCTTCTTAAATCTGTCCTTAAAAACTGTTTGCATTAATGACCATAAGTCCTTTTAATGAAAAATCAAATTGTTGGTCCAGTGATAGAAGATCATTTATTCAGCTGTGCAAAGAAAGGAGCTAGGATGATGCCTGCAGACACTCTCTGAGTTTTCTATAGGAGCTAATAATGTATAGTAGAGAGATGATAAACAGCTTTCCTTAAAACACCCCACGTCTTAACTGTATTGTTAGTCCTGCTCTGCCTTGGGCACAGCCAACATCTGAGGTATAAAACTACCTATTTGTCTTTGAAGTGGTGTTGGTCTGTGTACGGATATGTAGGGGTGGAAGGTACTCAAAGCCTCAGCCCCAGAAAGACGACAATCAACTGCAGTGGCTTTGGTCAGTACTTTTTACTCATGTTAAGCTCTGGACTGAATGTAAGGGAGCTTCTTCTCCTCTTCTCAAGGGCAAAGGTAACCAAATTAGTACAACCAGTATATCCTTCCAGTGACTGCAGTAGTATAGACTTGAAAGGGAGCCATGTACACTGATCCAGGTAAAAAGATTTTGTACTGGTTTCTGTTGCTATCTCTAACGTGAGTCTAGCCAGCTTCTCCTCTACTTTGTCTTGGGGCAAGCTACCAGTAAGTTAAGCTAGTCTGCTCAAGGTTGCACATGGGGCAAAAGCATTCACACCCTTAAGAAGAGCTACAAGACCTGTAAGGAGCAGCTAACTCCTAGCTGTTTGGTACCAGCTCCCCTCAATCCTTAGCTGTGATGGATGAACTTAGCTTATGTTAACACAGCTGATGAAGACCATATGAGCAGTGTGTACAAGTATGAAGAAATGAGCTCTGGATGGAGAGTGGAGGTGCTTAACTGGGTCAGCATCCTCAAGAGCTGCAAAGAAGAGTGAGTGCCCATCAGACATCTTAAGCTTTATCACCATGGATTACAGCTGTGTTCACAGGACTTGAGAATCATGTACTGTATGTTACTGGTCAGAGTAGTAACCATCTGCACTGACTACATAGGCCCTGCCCCTTCTGCAGTGGCAGGAGAAGGTTGTGTCTCCATCCTACATGAGACAGGACTTAATGAATATGCAAGGTTGGCCTGACAGGACCTGCTCCCTGCCCAAGTGATGGACTGCCACCAGCAGTTTCTTCTTGCAAGGTGTATTTTGAGGGCTTTCATGAGGGCCCAGTAGTTTCAACCTGAAGAACTACCTAAACAGCCTTGTCATCAAGCGACTCAATTTCCCTCTCTATCTATACCTAAACACACAGCTATCGTTTGATGTGGGAGGCTCTTTGGAGAGACGATGGATGACAAGACACTGCTTTTGCTATGGCTGTCAAAACAACTCAGCTGGCCACCGAGTTCCCAGCACTGTCAGAGAAAGAGTCTACTGTTAGAGATAACATCACAGCAGGAAAACGCGCCATCCTAATCAGCAGCAAATGGTCTAACAAACAACTTGTAGTGTACATGGCATGTATTTCACAAGCATGTTTTCACAAAGAGTAGTTGCTGAGTATTAGACCTTTTATGTTCTGTATACTTTATAGGCTTTCCAGAGGCAGGAGGTTGAAGCAGATGTCCTGTACAAATCAAGGCACTCATTAGTTCTGATGTCCTTTGAGCAGTTGTTCATTTTTTGTGCTCAGTCTGTAAAGGACTGTATTTCGAGGACTGCTGGAGGCCATTTTCACTGTAAAGAGGCCTGGGATGGACTTTTAGATTATTAGTTCCTGTTTTAAATGCAGAAACTGCTTTTAGCAAAAACCTTTCCAATTTGTTTTTTTTTTCTTTATCTGTCCTGCTGTTGTGTGAGTCTGCTTGAGCCACATTAGAGCAGCATGGTCCTGCTTGTGATCCCTTCTGTTTTAAGTGTGGTTGCCACTCAGTGTGAGGGAAATCTTTGAAATGGATGCTTCTCCACTGCATACTCTTGTTTTTCAAGTAATTTTAGAGAAATTATAAATATTCATGAAAATTGGCTTTTATATTCTTGCTGAATCCGAAATTTATTTATTACCTAGGTATCTCATATGTAAAGAACAATTTTCTGAGCACCAAAATTCTTAAAATCATTCAGAATTCTTTTTTCTGTTCAGATAATGTCCAGAACAGGCAAAGAAGTTAAAAAATCACGTGAGCATTATTTGATAATATTTACTGTATTTAGTGAGATTAAATACTTTCTCACACTGAGAGAGAAAGTAACACAAAACAGGCTCAAGCAGAGAGAAGAGCAAACTGCATTAAGGTACCAACATCTATGGTAATGTATTGAGATTCTGTGATTTTATGTATTAAAATTTCCCAGGATTGCAGAGACAGGCTCCTTCACTAGCAGTTGTTCCAATCATTTTAATTATATTGAAAATGTAAATGTACAACACTGAATCCTGCTGTATAAGTTGGCATTGAATAGTAAGATATCCCAGAAATCTTATTACAGATTTCAGACTCTTAAATATTTTTATCCCTTTACTGTGTGGGAATCAGGTTCCTTAATTCCGGCTTCTTTATGTGCTTCTTTATGTTCTTATTCAGGATTTTTGTTTCCTGGGCAGGTAACTAGTGGTTCCTAAAATATACTTCCATTTGAAAATCTCAAGGATATTTCACAAATATTTGGTGTTTTTTTTTGTTGTTGTTGTTGTTTTTGTTGTTTTTGTTGTTATTTAATCACAGGTTTCTCAGTTTGTTGCTGGGTGACTCTGAAAAGACTAATTAATGATTGTTCTTTGTAACACCTCCTTGAGAAAGCCTTTACTTAGGGTCCGCTGGCAAGAAGACTGAGCTTTCTGTGCTGCAAACAAAGTGCTTATTTATTTTTTCCTTCACAGGCATATGGAACTATATTTTCAAGGAATTAACTGTCCCCACTGGGGACAGATTTTTCGTAAGTGCTCTGCATGCGGAAACTGTTTGATTTATCTGGCCAGATTTTTTAAAAATCTGGCCAGCTTGTGTATTATGAACCTTCCTGCTAATTGGGCCTAAATGACTGACTCAAAGCATATGCACAAACTGCAGGAAAACTGCCCTCAGTCTTTGACCCTTGATCACCTGAGGTGCGAAACAGGTGGAGAACAGCGTAGCTCTCTGTTGGCCAAGGTTTCCTTCCCATGGATTTGGAACATACATCTGAATCAAAGATCAAGGCAGTGCTATTGGACATTAGTGTATTAGCTCTACAGGATTACTGGAATAGTCATGAGCAGAATAGTCCAATAAGCTGTCTGATGAATGACATAAGCACTTGAATATATTTTCTGGCTGGTAAAAAAGTGCCATTACTGCTGCCTTCTGTGGAATCCACCTAGAGTTTTAGGGTAAATTGTTAACAGGCTCATTTGTTGATTTTTTTTCTTTTTCTTAGCTCCTAGATTGTTTTGTCATCCCGGTGGTGATACTGCTATCCTGGTTCTTCCTTCTGGTACGATACAAGGCAGTGCATTTCATTGGGATCGTGGTCTGCATTCTGGGCATGGGCTGCATGGCAGGAGCAGACGTCCTCGTTGGGAGACAGCAAGGAGCAGGTGAGTAAGGATGGATATATTGTACAATTGAGTTCTCTTTCAGAGGAAGGATTGTCCAGAAAATGTCCAAAAGGAAAAAGATAAGGGAAAATCTCCGAGCAATTTTGTGTCCTCATGGATCCAAAGCACTGCATCACTTATTTGTCAAAAGGGTCAGGAAACAAAAATGGGCCAATGTTTAGAAGTCATCCTTGTTTCCCATCCCTGATCTGACCTGGTGGATGCACTGGTTCTGCAAAACATATCACCTACCGTGCAGGCCACAGGGAAAAACTGAATACTTGTAGTTCCATTTTGTTTCAGCTTAGCTTATTGATCACAAGTCTCAATTGCTTCCTTCTAAACTGACTGCATCTCTGAATCATAAGCACCCTTCCCCTCCACGTATACTCTTACTTCTCAATTTTGCTCCTTTTTTGTACTTAACCGGCATCACTGGTTAGACATGAAATTATACCTAGCCTACATTGTACAAACTCTGTTATGCGCTGTCTCAGAGTAAAGATTTCATTTTTGCCTGTATCATTCCAGAAAAGAAGCTTCTTTTGTGTAAAGTGTTCTTTTTCTATTTGTGGCAGCATATGAATAATGTGTGTTTAGCTATTAATGCAGACTAGACTGAGTTAGATTTCATCGATCAACTTCCTCTGTCACACTGATTTTTCTAGTGCCAAACCAAATGATGGGGGAAGGCTGGAAATTCTTTCTAAAGGTTGTCAATTAGGCACAGTTTTCATTCTTAATTAAAAGCACTGAATTGTGAGTTGAGCATAATACACTGTGATTTAAAATTCTTGACTCAACCTTCTGAATACAAATAGAAGTGCTGTAAAAACACCATTTGTCAGGATATTGCTGAAAAAATCAGGGACATTTGTGACAATACCTACCATGTCTCCCTGCCCCCTTTTTTCCCTGACTTGAAGATTTCCACTTCATTTCTGTCCTCCAGAAATAGCTCTGCTTTAGCTATAAAGAGAAGAATATACCCTGTACTGTGAAATCAGCCAGTGAGAGCTGCATTAGAAATGACTGATATCTTTGGCGTTGGGATTTCAGCCTTTACTTCCAGAGGAAACATCCTGAGTCCTTTTAATCTAGCTAACTATCTGCTAGGGAGAAGGAGCACACAGGACAATGGACCTCAGTGGAAAGGCACATAAGGAACAGAATGACCTAGACGCATTGCCATCTACCTGCAGTAATTAGATATTGTTGCCATTTCATTTTTAAGGAAAGGTGGATGTAGCTGTAGGTGAATTTGTTCAGGAAAATCTGTGAGCTGCTCTATTGGCTTCCAGTCCAGATCTACACATAAAAGCTTGTATTGGTGCTTATTGGTATGCAGAAAGGAGAAATAAAGCCAAAGGTCTTTCATAAATGGAGACTGCAGCTGCTTGAAGTGTTAGATCAGTGTAATTAAGGTGCAAGAAAGTATTTCTAAATTACTACACCCTCTTTAAGGGAGTAAAATACATGGCTTGATTTATCTGAAGGTAATTGAAATATACATTAAAAACTGCAAATCAAAAATAAATATTGCCAACAAAAGAAAATATTTCATGAAACTTCATTACAGATATACAGTACTCTAAGCATAATTTACAATGGAGAAAAAAAGGGGAGTAATGCACCAAAGAGAAGTAGAGTTCTGTTAGTCCTCAATAAACTCCTCTTCACATGATCTTTTACATGATCTGATGACATTTCTTTGCTCGTTTATATTATTATTTACTCTCTTAGAAGTGCCATAAGCCTGTGATAGGCACTTACCACATACAGCAATCTAGCCTCCAAGCCCCAATTTTGTAGTGCATCACTGAGATACTATGATATTTTCCAAAGTGAAAATTGCAAGCATGCTCTCAACTTTCACAAAATGTACAGTCTAAATGTATTATCTATTTTAACTGTATCCTAACTCAAATATAGAATATAGCACATTGTCAAAGGAAAAGAACAATTACTACCATGTAGTTGGTGCACTATCAGGTTACAAGCCAAGTTTTCCTTAAAATGTTTTTTTTCTCAATGATTATCCCAAGGCAGCTCAGTAGCTGCCCTTATATAATAAACAGAGCTGTTAGTATTACACTGAGATCTTTTCAAAGCATTTATAATTTTGGATAAAAAGAAGCTCTGAAAAACAGTCACTTCAATCCATGTGATAAGCTGATATATCAAGTCTAAGATTGGACACTTTGAGTCAAATTTATAGAGATTAGAAACATCTACAATTATAACTGAAAGTAAACTGAACCACCTTGAGGTGTGAGTTCAAGTAAAAAGGTGACCAAATGGCCTGGTAAGCATGTGAAAAGCAATCATGTCAGAGTATAGTTTCAAATTATTTTATTACACTTCTCTGTTCTAATTAGTCCTCTCTGGACTGTATGGTTTTTGTTTCCACAACACAGTAACTGTCCTAACAACGAAGAATGCAAAACTTGTTTGGCCAAGTTGCGCGTTGTGTTTCTTCAGAAGAATGGCCTATACCTTCAGATAGTTTAAGTACAACCGTATTATCCTAGATGTCTTAGAGCTAAATATGTCTTTAGAACTCCTCTGTTTGATTGGCACATGCTTCCTTAACAATGAAACCAATAGATGCATCAGGATTTTAGATCCATGAAAATATCTTTATTAGGATATGCTAGTGCTGGGACAAATTCCGAAGGGAACCTCTTGAATAATCAAAGACAAGACATTTGAAAGTCAAGAAGACAGGCATTACTAGGACAGAAACGGAAAGCATAGCCACTATCAAGACCTTTGATGCATCTCCCACTTGAATACCATGTGCTTGGTAACCTTAACACAAAAAGAAATGCCCCCCAAATAAGTCTATACAAGCAAAGCAAAAAGGACAACAAAGGTCTTAAGGAGCATGAAAAGACTTCAGAATTGAAAGACCCTAAATAAGATGAATGAAGAGATTTCTCATCTGCTGAGAATTGACAGATAGAAATCTCACTCAGTCTTTATGTTTTCTTCAACTATACTGAACTGCCCAGTGTCAGAAGCAGATCCTGGGCTAGGTGGACTTTTGCTGTGACCAGTTTTAACATTTTCCGTCTTTGAAAGCTCTTAAGTTTCATGCTCCCACTCACAGCGCATGGGTGCAGGTTGGGAGAGCCATGGCCTCCAAGCCTTCTGTCTTGCATAAGCAAAGGATGATATTTTTGTCTCAGCAGTTCAGCACAGCCAAACTCGAAGGTCAAAAGCTTTTTCAGAAGTGCCTCCCCAAAGTGCCAGTGAGTGCCACCGAGTAGCTGTCATAAATACCAAATGCGTGAACTCAGTAAGGGATGATTAGAGCCCCTGTGAACATCAAAAGCATTAGGGATATGAATAGGTTTTGAAAGTGCAGATGCTTATTTTAAATTAAGGGCATCTTCCATGGCAGATGAAAATAAAAGGAAGGTAAAAGGAACATAAGTATCATCAAATTTTAGAAAGATAAATGCTCTGCTATAAATATGCTCTCCAACAAGGTGCATGCAAACCAGAAATTCAATAGGAGACTGACTGAGTACATGGAAGACAAATCTAGTAACCTTTACTGTGATGTTTACACAGAAGCCACATCTCCTTTGAGCTGAACAATTTTGGAGACTGGGAGAGTATTGGTGGGAGTATTCTAAACATTTGGCTTCTTATTATTTGTCTCTAAACAACTTAGTCTTATGGTGTTATAGGCAATATTAGAGGTGAAGTATTGGGATAAATGAACTTTTGGATTGATCGGCTGTGACCGATTCTGTAATCATAAATTCCTTCTCACTAGTAATTTCAAAACCACAAGTTGAAACAAGAATAGAAGGCTTGAAATAATGACAAAAAGGAAAATTATGAAGAACACTTTGAAATAATCAGAATGTTTTGCTTCAGTTTTGATCATTTTTATATTCTACAATGTGTGTTATGCAAATTAATAACTATATCAAAAGATATTTCAAAAGAAAAAAAAATCTCAAAACTGCAAAATCTAGCAATTCAGCTTTTTTAACCAAACTTTTTCAAAGGAGATTCCTTAATAGCCAGTCCTGTGGAATAGGTCCTGTAGCAATATTTGACAGTTCTGCAAAGCTGTTCTTCTGTTGAGAGGGTCGTATGTGCAGAGGGAATCACATATATCAGTTGACAGAAGCAAAGCCCAAGTTTTCAACCTTGAACTTGTTAAATCTCTCTGCAGGTTTCCACCCCCACTCACACCCCAAATAATAATAAAAGCCTCCAAGACTTAACAAAGGTATCAAACATTCTTTGATCATCTGGTGTTTTAGTAATGATACATACCTGGAAATATCTGAGATTGATTATGTTCTGTCCATTTCATGCATTTGGTATTGCCATGCTAATTAAGCCTCTTAAAAATCTCTGTCATTATCATCACACTATCTACATCCCATCCTTCTTCCTCTCTTTCTTGTCAGATTGTTTTGTGTTACAATGAGGTCCTTTAACTTGCATAGCCTAAAGCATAGGGTTTGCAATGATTTCTTCACTCGTATCACAGGTATATATAGAACTTCTCAACTGGTTTCCCATCTAAATCCTAGTCTTGTTTTGGACTACTTTGATTGCAACATCAGATGTAAACTGTTTATGTAGCTGACTCCCATTTTAGCTGAAAAAAAAAAGAATGATAACAATAAAAAGGATTAGTCAGTGAAAGCTACAACTTGGTTTCTGTATTTTTCACAAATTTATCTTATATTTTGGAGCTTCTTATTGACACAAAAGAGGTTGCTCTGTCTTTACTAGGTTTGCTTGGGGTATTGAGTGAAAAATGGTAAAATGACAAAACATTTGCATTCTATTAACATGGATATGGTCTACTTCAGTAACTCAAGATTCAGAACTGTGAGGAACTTGCAGCAGCTACAGAGAAAAGATTATTGTTTTGAGACCTGCTAATTTTTACCCTGTTTATCCCTAGGTGAAAATAAACTGATAGGGGATCTCTTAGTGCTGGGTGGAGCAACACTGTATGGCATCTCAAATGTTTGTGAGGAGTATATCGTCCGAAATCTGAGTCGAGTGGAATTCCTGGGCATGATCGGACTCTTTGGCTCCTTCTTCAGTGGAATTCAGCTGTAAGTGAGCAGGTTTGATCACCAAGGTCATTTAATAAAATGCAGTGGTTGCCTCCTTTGTGGTACTAGAACACTTTCTTCAATGCTAACCATTTCATGTGGAAAGCAGGGGCTTTTATTTCAGGAATTTGCCTTGGCTTTGGTATTTGGATTCAATAGAAATTTGCATCTGAGTACGCTGATGATTGGTTTCCTTGAATTATCACATGAGGAAGGAGGGATAGAATATGCATCCCACCATCTTATTGCTTTCTGGCCAGTGGAAACTTCGGAATCTTCTCATGTTGATCTATGAATAACAGATTAAAATTCTCTCCACTTCTGTTTCATAATTTTGAAAAGATTTCTAACCAGGTAGAAAACATGCCCTGTCAGAAAGTATTGGTTCATTCCGTATTATGAAAGGAGCAGTGAAAATGTTCCTAAGAACTTCTGAGAAACTTCTGAGTCATGTCTATACACAAATGTAGTCAATGCACGTGTTACCTGCAGGCTCAGTAGTTGGAGGGTAACTTCCAGTGTTATAACACTGTGACTGGTAAAAATATAGTAAAACTCATTATGTAATATTTCCGTGTTTTATGCAAATCCATCTCTGGTGCTTATCATGGAAAATAGCTTTCGATTATTAGTCAAAACCAATTTGTTTTACTACAGATCTGGGCTACTCAGCTTCTAAGGGCAACAAGTGAGTAAAACAAAGACACATTAACTTCCCCTTCAGTAGTTCTACTTCTTTAGCAAAAGAGCTTCTTATTTTTATGTGAGATTTAAGTACATAACCTAAAATGACTCATTAATTGCCTGCCACCCAAGCAGGTCCCATTTTCAAAAGAAAAACAAGAACTCAGAAATGTGTCTAACATCCTCATGGAAAACATTTTTATTACCTAAGGGCATCAAAGCAGTGCTCTTGTCTTGCTGTGTGTGTTTAAATTGTCATGTATATGTCTTGTATTTCTGAATTTTAATTACAATACTATTACACCCTCTTAATCTAAGCAGATAGTCACAGTTCAGGGTCTCTGAGTTATTTTGGAGGGAATAAGAAGGTGACACTGGAAATAGGCATCTTTGTATGCAGAGGCCATGGCTGGAAGGAATCACTGAGAAACAGGTTCTTTGCTTAAATAATATATCCGTTAATGACATGCACTGATATAAAAATAAAATAGTAGAAAAAAAACACATTTCATTTGCTTTTTAATTCTTGTGTATATACAAATATCTGCACAGTACAAATGATTCTTATTACTTCATATTTTGACATTAGAACTATGTCTTCAAGAGGTGTTTCAAGAAACAGGCTCTTGTTATCTAGAAAAGGGTGTTTGATATTATACATGAAATAAAGCCAGACAGTGCCTGTTGGACAAGTGATAGGCTAAGGTGTCAAAATAAATAGTAAAGAAAAAAGCTGGCCTTGTGGAAAGTGAATGATTAGTGTGTTGAATGTGACTAAAGTTAGAAGGAACAGGATATCAAAATGAGGAGAATGACAAGATGACATAAGAGAATGTGACAAGGAATTAGGAGTATAGCAGTTGCCCAGCAAATGAAGAGATAATGCTGCCTGATGAAATCACAGCATTGTAGAATAATTTACTTTGTAAGGGACCTCTGAAGCTCATGTAGGTCACCCTCTACTCAAAGCACCTCAAAGCTAACTTTTAAAACATAGTTAAATCAGGTTGTTCATGAGCTTGTGTAGTCGGTAGCTTCAAGGAGTGAAATTCCACAGTCTCTTTAGGCAATCTGTTCCAGTGTTTGACCAAGATTTTTTTCCACATATCTAATCAGACTTTCCTAGTTTGAACTTGTGTCCATTGCCACTCATCATTTTGCTACAGACCTCCAAGAAGAATTTGCCTCTATCTTTGTTTTCTACAGCCATCCATTTGGTAATTAAGACAACAACTATATCTCCCCGCACTTAGCCTTCTCTTCTGATTGAACAAACCCAGCTGCCCCAGTATCTCCTCTTGTCATGTCTTCCGGCCCTCTGACCATCATGATGGAATTCCATTGTTCTTCCTGCAAACTGTCATTATCTTTTCTCTTCTGAGGAGTCTAAAATTTAAATTCTCTATTTGCTGTCTCAAAAATGCTAAGCAGAGAAGAATAATTTCCTTCAGCCTGCTGACTACAATGCTATTAATGCTGCTGAGGATGCTCTTGGCCTCCTGCACTGCACACTGTTGATTCATGTTCATCTTGATGTACATCAGGACTCAAAAATTAATTTCTGCAAAGCAACATTTTATGCAGACTGTCCCAGCCTGAACTGTTGCATGGGATAATTCCATCCATTCGTCTAGGTCCCTCTAAATGGCAGCGTTATTTCCTGCTGCCTTGTGTGTTGTCCTCTGCAAACTCCCTGAGGGTGCATTCTGCCCCATCTTCCAGGCTGTTCATGAAGATGTTAAGCAGTGTCAGACCTAGTGTCAACTCCCAAGGTACATCACTAGCAATCAGCAGACAGCAAATTTCAATCTGATGATCATACTCTTTGAGGCCAGTATTCTACCTGTTTTGTGGGTAATCCACCCATGTAGTCCGTATCTCTTCAATCTCTGAGGATGCTGTGGGAAACCTCTCCTCAATCACAGAATCACAGAATATTTAAGGTTGGAAGGGACCTCTAGAGATCATCTAGTCCAACCTTCCTGCTCAAGCAGGCACACCTACAGCATGTGACACAGGGTGGCATCCAGGCGGGTTTTGAAGACCTCCAGAGTAGGAGACTCCACAACCYCCCTGGGCAGCCTGTTCCACTGCTCTGTCACCCTMACAGKAAAGAAGTTSCTCCTCACCTGGAGACGGAACTTCYTRTGYTYCAGCTTGTGGCCATTACCCCTCGTCCTRTCRCTGGCCACCAGTGAAAACAGCTTGTCCCCTTCCTCCCTGCATTCTCCCTTCCTGAACTTATACATATTAATCATATCCCCTCTGAGCCGTCTCTTCTCCAGAGAAAACAGGCCCAGCTCACTCAGCCTCTCCTCGTACGAGAGATGTTCCATTCCCTTAATCATCCTGGTTGCTCTTCTCTGGACCCTCTCGAGAAGCTCCACGTCCCTCTTATACTGGGGAGCCCAGAACTGCACACAGTACTCCAGGTGCGGCCTCACCAGAGCTGAGTAGAGAGGCAGAATCACCTCCCTTGACCTGCCGGCAACATCCTCCTGATGCAGGCCAGGATCCCATTGGCCTTCTTGGCCACGAGAGCACACTGCTCACTCATGGTTAACTTGGTGTCAACCAGGACTCCCAGGTCCCTCTCCGTGGAGCTGCTTTCCCCTCTCTTCTATCTTCTGAACCAGTCATTTTATTTTAGAGGCAGTCAGTTTGTACAGGTATGAAATCTGTGCTGGTGATTCCAAATCATTTCTGTGTCCTTCATGTCCTGGAAGTTGTTTCTAGGAAGATTTGCTCAAAAATCTCCCCAAGGGTAGTATAAGGACTGTAGTCCTTTGCCGTTTTGAAATTGGTGCTGTATTTTTCTCCTTCTGGTCAAGACCTCTTCCAGTCACTACAATCTTTCAAAGATGATAGTGGTCCCGTCATCCAGTGAACATAGCATCACAGAATGAAGCCTTCTAGCAAAGCTACTCTTACCCCTCTTTGCTTCACAGACCATTGTGAATCACAGACTGCAGAGTATTGTCATATACTGCCTTCATATTGGCTAGGCAATGGTATGAAAACAATGCTTGTATATTTAAGTTATATCAAATTTTTATTTACTAGAACAGCAGCAATAGATGCTACTGTTGGTTTTAATTGCATTCCTTAAGAATTGCTGATAAATAAATAAATATATGTATATATCTAATGCATGCAAGCAGGCCTATGATTTAGTTGTTGTGCAGACTGAATAATCTCATTATCCTAGACCCAGAATTAGATTTGACACACATCAATAGCAAGTAAAGCACAATTTCCAGGATGCAACTCTCCAGACAAGATTAATCTGGGAGGCATTCAATTCCTGCAGTTTTACTGTTAGACTAGGTGCCACTTTTTGAACTAGATACTTTGTTTTTCAATCTGTGTAATTCCATGTTTTAGATTTGTTTAAAATAGTGTCCAGATTAGCATGTTCTGCACAGCAGGAATCATGTGCCAATCACAGCTCAGAGAAGGTGGTTAGCTGAGTAAAAAGCAGGCTGGTGAGAATCCTGGTCTGCAAGAGTACTTCCCTGGGTTGGGAAGACCTGACTTTATTGCCATCTTGCGATTTTCTGGATCTGGGACTTGGTGGTTAATGCCATGTAATATATACAAGAGTTGAAAGTGGACTTTTGCAGCTGGGCTGTTTTTGTTTTGTTTTCTGATTTTTGCTGCTCTGACTATATGATCTGCCTCTCAATATGTAACAAATCACAGTGTTCTTCCCAAAGTCAGCCTATGATATCTGCCACCTCATATCAGTGATTTACTCAGCTATTTATTTGACACTGCAGAACCACTCTGAAGAGTGAATAGCTCAGACAGATGCATTATTAATCATTAAAGTTCAAAAGCTTTCAGAATATTAAGTCAGAAAACGACAAGAAGAATGAACATATAAGGACATGGTGGACATGGGGGTAGATAGTTAGAGGGCTGGAAATAAAGCAGGACAAATTGTATGCTATCATGTCTGATTACTGCCCTGAGGATCTTTGAAATGCATAGGCACAGGGATAATGCCAGAGTGGATTAGCTAAGTCTGATTGCATTTACTTTCTACTGCGATTTTTTTGTTAGAGAGTTATTTATGTTGTTTTGACCAGCATTTGAATTGAATGAGTGGAAGTAATTTAACTTCTGTTCTCTTCCATAAAATTTTGCCTTCTTTTGTCTTATAGTGCGATCATGGAACACAAAGAGCTATTGAAAGTTCCCTGGGATTGGCAAATAGGTAAGAAAATACTTCACCTCACTAAAAATGGTTGCTGAAGAACACATGGGACCAGTCAGTATTTATGAAGGCAGGCATGAAGCTGCACAGGGGACAATATTTGTGACCTTTTCACTCACTACTGCCAAAGGTTGACCCACGTGCCTCATAACCTTGCTCAAATGATCTGTCCTCCCTTTGTCCTATTATGCCTTCTTTGAACCATTAGGCTGGACACTGGAAAAGTGAACAAATGTAACAGGGTAATCATTCAGACGGCAGTGAAGGGAAAAAAAAACAGTAGGGTTCCAGCTTTAAGATTCAGGGCAACACTGAGACAAATAAATGAGGTAGTCATTAAAAGCTTGCTTTTTCAATGAGTGCAAAAGAAAGAAAATGGAACATAAAAAGATAAACAGGAAAAATCTGCTATGGATTTTATAGCCCCAAACCTCTTTTCCAGTGGATGCATATCTTTAGGCAAATGGTTTATTGTTTTCCAAGTAGTTTTGACAGCATACAGCCAAGGTACATGGTGGATTTTAGGTGGCATCATGCACAATCAAGTTTTTATGATGTTTCAGTATTCAGTGAATTGCCTTTCCCCATTTCTGTTTGGAAACTTGGTTTGTGATTTAAAACTCCCTTCTATTCTTCTATTTTTTTTTTTAAAGCAAACCAGCCTTTTAGGAAAGGTGAATCTCTGTAAGTCTTCTTTCAGTATCTGTAACAATAGAAGAAATCAAAGAATGCTAAAAGTACTTGGCTGATACGATTAGCAAAGTGGTTCCAGCTTTGCTAATTCATCAACAATAGATTGTAACCTAGTCTCAGAATGTGCATCAAAAGGCAGCTCAGAAGTGTGCAAAGACAAAGAGTAAATGGCAATCTTTGAAAACAGAAAATACAAGTTACGGGAAACACTGTTGTTTCACTAGGGTTTTCTTCACCATTTCTTCTAATAATCTTATACCTTAGTAAAAACAGTGTGTCTGTTACAAAACATTGCAATAGAAGTCTTGGAATTTTAATGATTGAGCTGTAAAATGCATGGCAAATCAATTTAAATTATCTATTGAGAAACAGCCCCACTGCTTAATGGAAGTGCGTCCTGGACTTCTTTAATCTGAGATCATTACTCTAACTTCAACAGTGACTGTTTATACTTCATGATAAGGAGCATGGAGACATAATTAATCTGGTACTCGTGGAACTAGCAGTGGTCATAGTGAATTAATCTACCAGTCATATAGATGCCATATATACTTCCATAGGAGTTCTGTCATAACTCAGTATTAGTTAAATGTGCCATTAAAATAAAGTCATACTTCATGATCTGTGAAGCCATTAAAATGTCATCCAAAGTTAGTTGCTAATTATGAAGGATCCCTTCTCTTCATGGGGGGAAAGTCATCTTGGCAAGAGCATTATAGATTTGCACTTCTTTTGTTAGAGCAGACTGGAAATGTGGCTGAGGTGAGGGAGGATAAAACATTATGATAATTATGTCTTGTTTTGTGTTCTTCCCTGGCTTCCACTGTACTTTGTCTCTTTTCCATAGCATTGGCAGTGTTGTAAATTGTTATGTAGTGATTGATCAATCTGTATTAGGGTGTACACAGCCTTACCTGTCCAAAATGCTTATCCACTGTGGCTGGCTTAAACCTGCAGTCCAGGAGAGTTAAATTCTCTGCCTTCTCAATGATCACAATAAAGTTAGAGCAGGCAACCTAATAAATAATCAAAGGGTGGCCTCTGGCCAGCTGCCATAACTGTGTTATTAAGAATCTGTGAACTACCCTTCAATCAATGTAAAATGCAAGTGATTTTCGAGTATGAAGATCTAAAGCTGCCCTGGTAGGTGTCATGTTTAAAATAGGTTGTGGTTCTTCTGGTTTTAAGTCTGTAAATTTGCCTGATATATAGCATCATCTTCACAGTTAGTATTAATCAGTGTAGCTCTGTTTAAATCCTTGATGTTAGGAGTATTAATGCTTACAGACAATCTGACATAGTCTGGTCTGATATAGTTTCATATGAGGCCATGATAAATTTGTAGAGTGAGACATAATAACAAATAAAGAAATAAACCAGTTTTGTTTAAGGGAAAAGACAGTTTGGTCTTCAGGGAAGTGTCCTTTGTTACGAAAGGTTTTATTATTTCTCAGTAGTCTTTATTCTGCAAAACCATTTTAAATAAATCAAAACTGATCCCAGTAGATGCTAGTGGAAAAAAAAATGGAGTAAAAATGTCAAGGATAAAACAAGTAACATTCAGCCTGCATGCTCAGAGAGCTAAACCAATATTTCCAAGCTATGTTATGTTACTCTAAGTGGTACTTAAGCTACTGCTGCATAGTCCAAGGGGGCTACTCATCTGTGCCAAGATGCGCAGTCTTGAGAGAAAAGGAACCAAGGGAACAGGCCTTGTTCACTCTGTGGAAGAGGAGGCTTCGAGAGTACACTCGGGTGCTACCCATAGACAGATGATCAAGAGGACAGAGTTAGGTCTTTCAAACTGGTGCATAGCAGGAGGATATGAGTCAACAAGTAGAAGCTGAAATGACAGATTCAGGCTGGGTATGAAGAAAGGCAGTGAGGCAGTGAAGTAGGTTGCCCAGAAGTCTCCCCCGCAGTCTCCATCCTTGGGGACTTTCAAGGCCTGACTGGACAAAGTCTTTGAGCAACCAAGTATGACCACACACCCGATCCTGCTGTGAGCCGGAGGGTGGTCCCAGGATCTCCTGAGCTCCCTTCAAGACTTATCCTATGATCCTAAGCACCCAACCCCAGACACTTATCAGCTTCACACCCCCATTGCCAGCTGCTGGCTTTACTCATGAGGGTGAGCACTGACAGACAGCGTTGGATTCTTTTCACCAACTTTAGATATCTGGAAGTTGGAATCTAGTCTAGCAGAACAGACTGCTTTTATCATCAGCAAAGACATGATGCACAAATCATACTATCCTAAGCTGGTGTCTGAAAGAGTTGGACAACCTGCTCCCTAAAATTTCCTGCATCTCTTCATTATATGGGTGTTACATGCATTTTTAAGATTTTAAATTAAATGACCCCTTTAAGAGGTTAAAGAGCCATTAAATGGCTCTTTGCATTCATCTCTGATAGGACAGCTATAGATTAAGCATTTTTCATCTGGAACTGCAATATTATTTTGAAAAGTAGCCTGTGAAATACATATAGCAGCCTGCCTAAGAATACGAGTACCAAAACACCATTAAATGATAAATGAATCAATTGAGAGCATAATCTAGCAAAGGCAGTTAATTTTGTCCATTAGTTTCTTTTAAAGGGTTTTTAAATAAGCGGATCCACAAGCAGGTATGGAATAATCAGGACTTTTATTTTTTTATTTTCTGCTAATTCTGTTTAGAACTCTGGAAATCAGATATTCTGTGACTTTTACTTGATAACAACAAGCTCCGAAGAGCTTGCATGAGTCTATATTTAGGCTCCTGCAAAGATCAGCTGGGAATTCTGCAGCACACAGTAGCATAAGAATTGTCATTTGCATAACAGCAGATGAGTGAAGTGTGTGCTATTTTTTAACTTCTTATTGATTAATTTCCTTGGGATTTATCAAGTAATAATTGAAGCAGGGAAATCTTTCCTGGTAAGTTATTTAGTTTTTTAAATGCAATTAGTTTTTTACTGTAAAGTGTTTTTATTATATTAATGTCTAACAATCCAATTGTGTGAGGCAATGTGTAAACATGTGGGAGGAAGAAATAATCTCAGCTCTGGAAAGCTTGCAGTATAAATAAATAAATAAAGCTTGCAGACAAAAAGTGATAGAAGAACAGAGGGGCAAAATTGTGATTTATCAAGTGGCAAAATACAACTAGGACATTGATCACTTTAGTGCTGTTTTTGCACATTCATCCACTGGTTCATAGCTCCTCTGCAGATACTTTTGCATTCATTTTGTGGGCACATTCCCACAAAATGTAGCATCGTCCCCGCAACTCAGCTGAAGTCAGTGGATGGTGGGGACATTCAACTCTTTAGATTTCACAGCCCAGAATGTCTCATTTTATTGAAATTAATATTGGATATGAAAAATTCAATAGTAATATAAGAAACCATTCTAAAAACAGCACTGCTATCATGGCAAGGAGGGCAAGCCTGAAGACCTTGTGTCCACTGCAAGTTTTCACTTGTTTTCATGTATATTTAGAATGCTGTGCTCAGTCTACATACCAACATGTACAGCTTAATAGTTTAGTGTTTTTTGGGAAAGTATTCTTCATTCTTTTCTAGGAATATGGGAAATCACTTTGTTTCTTGTTTCTCTTCCCAAGGCTTGTTGTATGTTGGCTTTAGTGCCTGTATGTTTGGGCTCTACAGCTTCATGCCAGTGGTCATAAAGAAAACCAGTGCCACTGCTGTCAACCTCTCCCTGCTCACAGCTGATCTGTACAGCCTCTTCTGTGGATTATTCCTCTTCCACTACAAGGTATGTTGAAATAAGGGATGTATTTGAGTAATAGCTGTATACTTGTTACCAATTATCAGTGCAGAACAATGAAGCAAATCAAGATTCTAATGTGCAGATTTTTATATTCCATATTTCTTATACCAAAGCCAATTTTATTCTATGATTTCCAATTTCTAATTCAGTTGTGTTGTTATGGGTTTTAAGATTTGGTTACCTGTACAGCAGCAACTGAATCACTAATTTCATTTTACTCATCAGAAGTAACTTGCAACTGCTGTGACGAGATCCAGTATAATAGCTGAAAGGAAGGTATCCTATAAAGCATTAAAAAATTCCATATCTTTTTTTTTTTTTTAACATAGTGACAAGGTTGTGTCATTTCATGCTGATTATGAAATCATGACTTATAACTGTCCATGAACTTCACCTTTTTTCCCAGCTAATGTAATACACAATTAATTTTCCCCATTGCTTTCTTTCTTTTTTTTTCTCGTATGACTTTAAGGATTTTGAAGACACAAAACAAAAGCAGATATAGAAATTAAAATGAAAAACACTCTGTAGTGGCTACCAACTGTTTCACAGGTCTGTCTTTGCTATGATTTGATTCTCAATTCTTTGCACAGCAAACCTAAAATCCCAAGTTTGAATTAAGTATTAGTTGAAAATTGTTATCCCTGTTAATAATTTAGTCTAGGTGTGTTGGTCCAGTTTGTCCTACAAAAATGTCCACACAGTGGTGCAAAATGAAACTTTGCTAGAGGGAGACATTCAGAAGGCTGCAGGATTTGGACAGTTTTGCTCAAGCTTGACAACAAAAGAAAAAGGTGATGTTGCATAACTTAACTTTAAACTTCAGCACTTAAAATGCAGAAGATGCAGGAAAGTTTTCATCTTTTCCCTATGTGTGTAACTGCAGAAGGCAAGTTCTGCATGTTAGTAGAAGAGTGCTTTTTCAGCTTTCTTGATGCTCTTGATGTGCATGCAAGCTACCACAGTAGCACCTTGATCTCCCTTTACGACTCCTACTGAAAAAATCCTGTTACAGAAGGCTCAGACCTGGAAGATTTTCTGGTGGAAAACAAAGTGTCATCACCTACACAGACTAAATTTACTTCTGGATAATTTTGAACTGCTAGCTGTTGTGCCATGAGTATCCTTTAGCCTAAAATATCCCCATGTCTCCTTAGTATTTGCTGCATTGATACATCAGTAGAAAATAACTTCTCTAAGCTCTTAGGCTGCTGGTCAGAACCAGCCACATTCTCATTTTTAGCTCCTAAGACAAGCCATCCTGTCTCCTTGATCACCTACTCCTCTCTGCACCTCATCCAGTTTGAATTTATCTTTCCTGAGATAGTCCCTCCAAGTTAAGAAGGAGGGCAGCCCCTCCAGCACCTGTGCAATGCTCTTAAGGTATCTGCCTGTTTCTCCCGAGAACATTGCCCCAAAAGACCACATTTACTTTTAAGATCTCTGCTTTTACTTTGGGTAGTGTGCTCAGTCCTGTAAGACCCTTGTGTGTCACACTGCTGTTCATGTCAGCCAAAATGCTGGTAAACAGAAGAGCTTTGTCAGGGTTTTGTGCAAGGACTTTGGCCTGAAATGCAGCATCAATCTCTGGAGCTTTCAGTGCCTCCTTTCTTGCCCTTTAAGCTTACAGGGATGAGGAATTAAAAAAAAAGGGAGCTCTGTTTAGAGGATGTCCAGACTAAAAAGTCCACCTAATTATCTGTGTAGTTCTTTAGTTATCAAGTTTTTATCCTTAGTTCCTTTAGTCAGATCACCTTCTCTTCTTCCTTGTTTACTATCAGGTATCATTTTATATGAGGAAGTAGAACTGTGAAGTGTGCAACTTTCTCAACAGTGAAGTCTAATATGTTGGCCTTAAACCATCTCTATTAATTCCTCTCCTAAGACTGTGTACTCTGCTTGTTCTCCAGATTCAAAAAAACAGTTTCATTCCCAGACCAGCTGTACCTCTCCTTTAGATACAGTAAGTTCCTTCTGCTTATTGCTGCACTGACCGAGGGATGAAGTCCCACTTCACTAGGAAGCAAATGGTTTTATACTAAATTAGAATCAACCGAGTAGTTTAGTGCCCCTTCTAGAATATAGTTTTATGAGGCTTTCAAGAAACAGTTATGATTTTTTCCCCTATGCTGTTGCTTTTATCACCAGACGGGTTTATTGAACCCATAACAGTAAATCTATGAAAATCCACGGAAAATGTAGGAAATGAGTTTAAATTGGCTTTAGAGCGTCTGAAATCTAACTGTGGAGAAGATTACACTTGAAGTGTTTTGATTAGTTAGCATTTCATCTTTTTATAATGCAGAATTGCAACGTTTTGGCATACAGGATGGCAAGTTTATAAACACCTGCATTTATATTCTTTATCCTATACGTCAATATCTTTGTAGTGTGCTGAAGAGTTCCCAGGCATTGGCCTATGGAAGACAGGAATAGAGAATGGTACCTTGACACAGCTCTGGTGATGGGCTGATAATTCAAAATATTAGTTATTTAGTGTATTAAAATGCAATGATTTATGACTTTCAACTTGAGATAGACACTGACTGTAGGTCTAGATTGTGATGCACCGTTTTTAAATTGTTTGCATCCCCCATATAAAAGCTCTTGGAATGCTTTTAGTGCTTTTTTAATAAATGCAAGCCAAGTATTCCAATAGACAGGAAAAGACATCTGACCTCTTTGTGGCTGAATATTGGCTATGAAGTAACTTTTCTGCATATAGCTCTGTATCTTCATCTTCAATCCTCTTTTTCTTAATTCTAATCGTATTTATTTATTTTATATGTTCCAGATGTTCAAAACTTTCCTGACTATATGTTACTGTTTCATCTTCTTCTTGAACTTTTGTTCAAGTTATATCCTGCCTTGAAAAATGAAGGGCTTCAGAGACCTAAATCATAAAAAAAAAAAAAAAAAAAAAAAAAAAAAAATTTTTTTTTAAATTTTTTTTAAATTTTTTACATCATAAAAAAAAAAAAGGGTAAAAAAGACCTAAATCATAAAAAAAAAAAAAAAAAAAAAAAAAAAAGTTGTGTCTTTTATCTTTAATATCACACTTTACATCTTCATTTTGTGCCTATCAAGTTGATCTCTATGTTTGGGCTTTGCCTCATCTGTTGATTTCTGTGAACAACAGCAGTCACAGGAGTATTCAGGCTATGAGGACCATGAACATAAAATCTAGCCCCATTACATACAGCCTGGAGGTCCACACTGCCCTCCTGGTATGAGGAAACATCTTGCAATCTGTGCAGGAGATCCAAAGGGCTGTTTTGTTAGCTGGCTTTCAACTGTGTTTTCTCTGTCCCTGATGGTAAACAGATGTGGAGCCTTTGAAATGGGAAGATGCAGTATAAATGTGAGGAATATAGTGTACAGGGATGTCTAGGTATAGTATAGAGGAAATTAAAGATTCTGAGGTGATGACATTCCCTTTCTTAAAAAATCACCCTTGCCATATGAGATTCTGCAATAGCCATCGTTATAATGGATATACTAACACCACTAGTGCTAGGAAATTTAGGGCTGATTCTCTGGTTGTAAGGGATTGGAATAAATATGAACAACAGTTATTTTTTGGCTTGGAAAATATTTTGATGTTTTAGTCTCAGCCTTAGGTTTATTTTAATGTGAGATTTTAAATTTCATGCTTTTCATTTGCAAGCCGTATGTTGTACTTTAGACATTTTAAGCAAATTGCATTCTCACTAAATAATCTAAGCAGTTTATTTTATGTTTCCACCTGCTAGAGCATGCACACTGATTGGGTTCTGCACCAGCAGATCCAGTCACACTATATTACATCATTACCAAGAAAGCTTAAGCACAGTCAATTATATTCTATCTTGGCAAATTCATTCATTATTTTATCCAAGATTTAGCTATGAAAATTCTGAGTTTCTGGAAATAGTAACAATTTCCAAATGACGAAAATGCATATGTTACATAATAAATCAAGGGAGTCGGGTATCTTGATTTAGAATCATGGAGAGTAATGATGACAAAGCACTTCGCTGCACAAATAAGTAAGTTATTTAAAACCTTTCCAGCACTAGAGACCTAGAATGATGCTACCTGACACCTCACTTACTGATGGTTCTGAAGATGACATTTTAATGTTAATTATAACAGCAGAGTCTCCATGCTGTAAAGGAGCAGATGATAATCTTCCTGTTACATCAAGAAACATGCTATCAAGAACAGTGTTTTTTAATATAATGGAGAAGAGGAGATTGTTGGCTGCTATGTTTCAATTTCATTTTTGCTGGCACAGATCCTAAGCAATGCCCATGAATTATGCATTTATATAGATCTCACTGAGATGACTGTCTTGCCCTTACTACAAATTCAGGAGAAGAGTTAGAAGAATCCATTAAAAGAGCGTTCTTTACCAATCTGATCCAAGATCACCAAAGCTAGTACAAGGTTTTCTGCTGACCTCAATGGACTTTAGTTCATGCCTTAGATGAGGAAGGTTCAAGGGAGAGGAGTTTGTCTGTTAGCTTATTTTTCACTTGTAGTCATTCATAAACATCTAATTTCTCTAAAATATCTCACCGTGGCTAAGAAAATACTTCAAATCTGGTGCTTTTTACCTTTATACTCAAAGATAAGTATGCATTGAAGTCAAGGTCAGCAATAGTCTTTTTTTTTTCTTGACAACACTTGTTAGTGGATTGACACCTAAACTTGGACGTTGGTGGTGTGTGTGCTGTAGGCATTATCATTATTTCAAGCAGAGCAAGCTGTACAGCCTAAACAATTAGGTTTTAAAGAATTACTTCCTCAATCATATGTGTCAGGATATGTCCCCTAAGAAATCAGATATGCAAAGAGCCTGACCCGTAAACTCTATTTGCACGGAATTTAGTCTCATAGAGCGTTTTTCCTAGTGAAGTTTGCTGAATGTTTGAGAATAATGATGATAAATCACCTTGCTAGCTATTTTCTGTACCCCTGATATGTGCAGAAACCTAAAAGCACATCTCCCTTTCTTTTCCCAGAATGTGAAATTTCTCTTAGTTAGACTCCCTCTGAATAACTCAGTTGTGAAGTTATATTGAGTGAATGCCTTTTACTCAAGTGGCATTTTTAAAGCCTCTTTTTCAACAGTGTTTTAATTTAATTATTTTTAATTTCAAAGTGCAAATTATAATCAATTAGAAACTAATTCTTCAAGGAAAAGTCAGCTGTCCGTATTTGAAGAGCTCACTTGAAGTGAGAGTTAGGTGGGTCTATGCTTACAGTTGAATATTTCTTCGTGTGATTAAAAAAAAAGGATCATATCAGCTTACCATTTGTGTGCAGGGTTGGATGTACATTAAAAGGATGAGGTACATTAAAAAAAAATCAGAAGAAAAATTACTTTAAGGAATGCAAACTAGAAATGAAATGCTTAAAATTATTGCATTATCTGTGCAGTAGATGGTTAACAACAGTCCTGATATGGCAGCTTTCTGAAAATACTGCCTTATCAAAAGGATTTGTTGCCTTGCAATCAATTCTTTAGTCACAGAACTTAGTCATAGAATTCTTTAGGTGCCATTTCATAGCCATCAAAAATCTGTGCATAAGAAGTGTCAGTTGTGTTGCAGAAGGTGAGGTGGAGGCTTCAATTTCAAGAACACTTTTTTCAGATGAGCTAGCACTCATCAGCAATTTCAAGTGCTCTAAGTGGTTTCAGTTTGAGATCTTTGGTCTCCTGTTTTAAAAGACGCTCACAACAGAGCTGGTTAGGAATTTGCCAGCAAAATATACTTTTGTTGGAAATGCTTTCCTATGAAAATAGAAATATGAAATGAAAACATGTTGGTTTGGGTATTCTCCCAGAGAAATATGGGCATATCTGCAGCTTATCTAGGTTGCAGTGGAGCAGGATTTCCAAAGTTTCTGGAGTTTCTACAGCAAAGTCATGAGGCAGACTGCTCCAAAAGGCCAGGTATGCTGGGACTGGGAGATCCCAGATATGAGAAATGTGAGTTCCTCAGCTCATCAGTTCTGGGAGCTAGAGGAGGAACCTTGGTTTTGCATCAAGAGTCCCAGAACCCCAGGTTCTGCATCAAGAAGGAGCTTTTAAGATTTCCAGGCTTTCTGCTGTAAAGATGGTCCTGGCGGTTGCAGTCAGCAGTTACCAGAGTTTCCAACCAGCATACTTTGTTTCAGAAAACCAGCTTTTGGTGCTTGAGAAGAGAGAAGCAAATACAGCTTTTCAGTCCTTGAAAATGCTCCAGGTTATACTTCTCAAGTTAGGATGATTTAAAAAAAAAAAAACAGAACAAAAGCCAGAAATAGTACATAATTACAGCAAGGGAACAGCAAGTAGTTCGTCTACCTACCCATGCATGGGTTTATGTCCTGTTGACTGTATAATTTAGATGTCTTAATATTCTTTGTGCATACCTGATTAACAAGGTTTACTGACAACAGCACTGTTCTGCACTTCACTACTGCACACCTGGTTGTCAACTCATGGAATAGTTTTCGCTTTTTTGTACTGATGATTAGATGACATAATAGGTCTTTTCTTTCCCTATTTTCTCTATTTTCTTTTTCCGCTTTCTATTCGGTGTTCCAGCTTATAACATCTAAATGAAATCACATGCTTCTTCATAACATAGTTATTAAAATGTTAAAAAGATTTGTGTGTAGTTTCAAATGAGCGTTTCAATTTGATACATTTGTGCTCTTTTAAAATACTTTTATTGTAAGTAAAAATAATTTTTCCTTTATATAAAGGCTGTTTGAGACCAGTTGAAATTCATGTGTTCACTAAATGGAACTAATTTCAGACTGAAGTAGTGAACAGTTTATACTGAGAATCCAACTGGTCGTGGAGAAAAAACACTACTGTGTGACCAACTGAATTCTGCCTTTGGTCAGACTGGATAGCAAATTGCCTAATGGATATTGACTACTCAAAAGAATACGTGAAATGAGAAGAGTTTGAATGTTAACTGTAGTAAGCAAATGTATAAAATCGGCCTGTTCCAGACAATGCCCAGAGAAAGAAAAGAGCCGGTATACCTGTCTGGGCAAACTTCATAAATTGATGGTCAGACCTACTTGCAATGAACCATTTAAGTGCTCATAACTATAGTGTACTGGAAAAGGTTTTTACTTATTCCATAGCGTGAAATTCCCGATTTTCACATGAAACTATGAACTGAGGTTTTATGTCCTAACATAGGACCTATTGGTTTCCTCTGATTTTTTAAATAAAATGAAGAGAAGCCAAGGAAATTTTAAGTTTCCAATATATCCATTTCTTTACATAGAATATGCTGTATGTAAGGTTAGTATGGTTTTGGTTTTTTTAGAATACTCTTTCTTATGCATCCTAATCAAGAAATCTAAGAATTGTCTTTGGAGAAGTAGCTAAGCATGGATAAGTAAACAGAATACGCTTGTTCTACTTGAAGAAGTTAATTCACATCAGTATCATGGGGCTTGAATTTAAACACCATGCAGAATATAGAGTCCACCAAGTCATCATTGATGATCTGGCTGGGGTAGGATAGAAAGAGGTTAGAAACTGTTATCAACCACATGTACATTCTCTGACCTTTTCTTTTTGATATTGCCTTTTACTCTATTTAGAAAAAGAAAATACATGTAGAAAAACACAAGAAAGACCTACTATTTAAAGCACTGGATCTTACTAGCAACATACTGTTCTAAATGATAGCTCAGTGAATATGAAAACAAAGACCAAGAGGTTTTGTGAAGAAGACAAGTTCATAATTAGTTGTGAAAAGAATGCAATAAATGAGAACCTCAGCATTTTCTAAGGCAAGCATACTTGTAAAGACAAGGGAGTACAACAAATGAGTTGAGTTACATACCTCAGCAAGAATTTAGAAGCCAGAGGAGAGCCAAAAAAACTCCTGAATCAGCAAACTAGAAGCTGCAGCCAAGAGCTTAAATGTGGTTCAGTTATTGAAAATGTACAAAGATTTTCAAATCATTGTACGATGATTCTTCAAATCAAATGTTATTTCTCCCGTAGTTAAAATACAGAAATAAAGTCTAAAAATCCCCCAAAGACAGATATAGAATAATTTCTAGAAAGCAAATACTAGTGGTTAAAGGCAATAGCTGTATTATAAATTTGGAATTTTTCTGTGGAATTGAATAATTGTTTTCAACAGTTGTTTTCAATGGTATCTAGGAAAGAAGGTAGAAACACTTAGGAAGAGAAACTTCATGATTCTGAGTCAATAAAAAACAAAATATGGAACCTTTGGTTTAACCCTGAAACTTTATGATTATTTTCTTTCACTTTTAGTAAGGATGGAAAATAAAGAATAAGGACAATGCACAGTGACCTATAGAAATGGAAATTATATACCAATAAAAATCAAAATGTAAGAATGTGAATATTTTCAAGTTTGACAGTATACAGAGTCCCAAAATATACAATTCGATCACCTGTATATGGAGTAGGTACAAGGGAGAAATAATTAAAGATGTGGAGGTAAATGGGAAATCAGATAAAATGCAACCTGGTTCACCAAAGATAAATCATGCCAGTCTAATCTGATGTCTGTCTGATAAACTAACAGATTTTGCTAGACAAGAGAGAAGCAGCAGATCTAATCTGTAAAACCTTTGTATGATGTGATGTAGCAAATTGCCAATTACTCCAAAGAACAAGATTAACACTATAAAGATTGTAAGATAGGTAAGAATCTGGATAATGAGGATGAAGGAGAGAGCAATGTGCTGAGAGCAAAACAGCTTGCTGGGAGGAACTTGCTGGGAGGAACCAGTGAAGTTCCTGAAGAACTGGTCTGAAGAGCAGGGCTGTGGCCTGACTGGAGTAATAACTTGGGAAAGAAAGGTAAGAGGGATCTGGAGACATGCATTTGAGAGGCATCTTCAGTAGGAAGAGGGATTGAAATGTCAGGCATCAAGAACTGGATGACATTGAGAAGTGTGATGAAGTGTAAAGCGCAAGCTTGTGTCGGCAACAACAGATGGGAGGAACACAAGCTCTGGTGTGACTTTCCAAACAGATCAGCCTAACTGTGTCTAGTAATGATAGAGACGAGCTAATGCCATAGGGTAATGCAGCTTATTGTTTAAGGAGAGCAGTTTGCTAGGTGCAGCTGCTGAGATTTTAGGTTCTCAAAGCTTTTTTTCTTACCTTCCCCAAACTTCTACAGAGTAAGCGTGCAACCTCTAGCAATGTGCTGAATGGGCTTGTCCTAAAACAAGTTTGTCATACACAGCATAGCTTTGCTTTCTGAGAGACT
This sequence comes from Nothoprocta perdicaria, assembly GCF_003342845.1. NCBI lineage: Eukaryota > Metazoa > Chordata > Aves > Tinamiformes > Tinamidae > Nothoprocta > Nothoprocta perdicaria. The sequence continues at coordinate 340,936 of NW_020455528.1, read as the reverse complement.
GGGAAGGAATATGATACCTAAACATATAGAAATTAATCTATACACAGGGAGGAACGGAGAGTTATTTGAAGAACAATACTAACCTAGGAGCCTACTGGTAGAAATGATGAGGTAGAAATTTGGAATTTGGTTCTGGAACAGACTTTAGTAGACTGGGACATCACAGCGGGGCACAATGTATTTCCAGGTTGAATGTATGATCTGGCTGTGTGCAGCATTGGGGAATTAGCCTTGAAACCTTAGGACGTGCTTTCCATTGCATTTCCCTCAGATGCCTGTGTAGTGAGTTGACTCAGTTAGGAGCTTTCAGAGTTCCTGATGTTCCACCTCTCATTGTCTACAGCAAAGACTCTAGACCGTGTTGAATCCTAATGAGAAAGAGAAGTATCATCCTCTCTTCAGACAGCTTACATAGTCTTTAATGTTAATGGTAATGAATTGCAGCTGCATTTTCCTTATGTTCAGTATAGGAAAGCTTTCTGTTTGCATGGCTGACATGAAGAATACTGTTCCAAGAGAGCATTGTTTCATGAATATATTGTTAGTTTCAGTGGGAAAAAAAAAGGATAAATGAAGAATCTGAGATGAGTCAATAATTGCAACCTTGGTTTTGAAGACAATTAGCCTCAAATACAGTAATATGAAATCAGGTACAGCAGATGACTGCTGCTTTATTAAATCTTTACACATGAAAAGAGAAAGACACATAGCAGCAGGCAGCTGAGAAAACAAAAACTGCAAACAATATTAAAAGATAAAAGTAGGGAGTGGGAGTTGTTTTTATTCTTTAAAGCATCTCTGTTTGGCTCCTCTTTTCAGTATTAAGCTTATTTAGAATGGTAACTGCTCTATCACTGTTTTTCTTCATGTGTGGATTAAATTTGATGTGCTAAGTGAGTAACCCCATCCCTCCCATGTGGACCTGCTTATTCTCGTAGGAGTGTTTTGTGGTGGTATTTTTTTTCCCTAGCTTATCTTGAAGTGCTTTTGTGAAGTCACTTCACAAGTGACATCAAGATGAAGTCACTTTACACCAGAGTAAAGGTGCTTGTAAGAAATTATAGCAATTTAATATAACTGGTTTTAACAACTTATAAAAAAAAACTTCCATATGTACATAAGATAGGATTTAAAAAGCTTGCAGGACTCATTCTACCTTACACTTTTTAATTAGACAGACTGCCAGTACTGCAGGGTTACTGAACACAAGCACATTTTTTTCTCCAAATTTAATGTGGTGGAACAGGCAAAAGAGAAAAAAATGGGAGAGAAAGCTATAGTCTCTTCTCTCCCAGTATCCAAGGAAGGAAGAGAAGCCATTTCATGCAAACATATTGCCTGAATAGGCATATATTTATAAAGAGCAGTCTATTATGAAAGTTTTCTAATAATACCACTTTAGGAAGCATGAAATCATGCAGTTCTGTGCAAAGACAATACTTGCTTGCAGCTACCTCCATTAAACTTGGAGATTGTCTCCACATGCCAACTGTTTGCCCATGAACCTGTTGTACTATAAACAAATAAATTTGAGAAATGCTATAAAGTTTCTCAAATTTTAACAGAATTGTGCTGATAAATTTCTGATGATTCCCTCTTCCTTTTTCTCCCTGATAGGTAACTTTAGCATTCTCAGCACTTGCAGAGAACTGTTCTTCATTTATACAAAAACTGTGCCTCTAAATTTTCTCAAGAGAATCCTTGTAGTTCTTCCTTGTTGTGTGGTGTTACAGAAGAGAAAGGTAGCACTCAGGTCATAGAATCATAGAATCATAGAATGCCGAAGGTTGGAAGGGACCTCAGAGATCATCGAGTCCAACCCCCCTGCTCACGCAGGGTCACCTAGAGCACGTGGCACAGGGCTGCATCCAAGCGGGTTTTAAAGATCTCCAAAGAAGGAGACTCC
>NW_020455528.1:311159-335370 GCF_003342845.1 Nothoprocta perdicaria | reverse complement strand
TGAAAAATAAGCAGGGGATAGTAGTCAGTGCCTCGGAGTAACCGAGGGAGCCTCTTTGTAACGTCCCTTATTCGAGCCCCTGGTAAGCAGCAGACCTCCCTGGATACGGGAGTCCATTATCTTTAGTTAGTCCATTTAGTTAGGTCCATTATCTTTAGTTAGTAGATTTGCTGGCATGCAGACTCTTCTTTGAAGGGACCATTCGAGCATCTACATCATTTCCAAAGCATTTGGCTGCTTGGGCTCGTGGCCAGTGGGCACAGGGCACTGTTGGCATGATCTAGCCATGAACACCTCCTCCTCCATCACTTGGGAGCTCTTTTAAGGCCAGTCTTCCCAAACTCAACACAGGGCCCAGCGAGGTGAACCAGGCCACACCACAAACAGAAACTAAGAGCCTAGATTGACAGATGAGACTAGTGGTGAGGCCAGTCCAAAGTCCAGTTGGACATCATCAGAGAGGCACAGGGCTGGAAATGCTGCGACATTGCTCAGAGCCCTGACAATCTATATTTAAAAGGAAAAAAATAACACAAATTAAGGAAATATTTCCAATCTGATGTGTGCTATTGTTACTTACATTATTTTTTTCAGGGTTTTTTACCTGACCATATTTTTACCAGTTAAACCGTGTCCACCAACAAATACCCTATGGGAGAGGGAGAAGATGGTGTTGCTATGCAACAGAAGAAATGAACCACTGCATTTTAACATATGAATGCCAGAACAGCGTCTTTGAAATCAAGTGTATGGGGGAGGGATACAGAAAAAATGCCACGTGGCTATTTCACATCACAATTTTTATGCAGCACTTGCCACTGTGTAAGCAAGAGCTGATTAGTAACAATAACGGGCAGTGTTTCATCTGACAGAGCAGAGTGATGATGCAAGCAGGCAGCAGTGAGTGAGGAGTATGACCTTTATCTAACGTGTGAATGACAGAGGCAAAACTTCCTCCAACTTCTTTGTTTTGATTGAATGGGAAAAAGGCTGAGGTCGGATTTTCATTGCTACCGAAGCAAACCAGATTCTTCGTGCTTTGGGTCCTGGCATGAGCAATGGTGATGGGTTGAGACAAACTCTGCAGCTCAAACCTCTTTCATCTCACATAGCTTCTTACATGACTGCCAACGGACAGGAAAGAAGTCAAAAAGAATGCAGAGGAACTAGCTGCAGATTTCATTTTGCATCCCAGCTGAGTTCAGAGTGCACAACAGGGCTTTAAGTCATCACTTAAAACTGTACGCTCACAGTTTGCCTTGGAAATAGGTCAAGTCATAAAAGTGTGAAGATAACGTGATCCTGCTGCTAATGGACAGACTCCCTGCCCAGAAGTTATCGTCCTTGTGGAAGTTGACCAGCACCCCTTGTTATCTTTCTCAGCAGGATAACCAATAAATCTGCTTGGTCTTTCAAACTTCTGCAAATAGAAAGCTGAGAAGACATGCTATGCCATATCTCAGTGGTTTGGGTCACTCCAAACAGGCTCTCTAGATAAAGATTTGGGAGATCTGGCAGGGCCTGTGAAGATTTATATGGAAGGATTTTATCTGTTAGGTCACAATCTAGAAAATCATAGCAGTCCTTCTGGAGTTTATTGCCTTATGGAAGTTCACTGTTGGTGGCAGCTACAATTTCTTTTGATGACAAAGATGTATCATCACTTGTCTACAGCCTAGTTCTGCAGTTGGCCTGAACAGATGTCTAGCTACTCTTGGAAATACTCTGCCCATAGCTCTAATCTGGGAGTAGTAATGAGCTGAAGGTCAAGTCTATTATCGCTCACACCTGAGGGCAGACAGCAGTAAATAAGGCTGAACAAGGCGACTGTTCTTCCGTTAAAAAGCAGGACAGGCTGAATCCCAAAGGGAGCATCCCTTTCTCTCTGTTGAGACAAAACAGAGATCTCTCTCTCTCATGCTTAGACAAAAATAGTCAATAACACTTTGAGTTTGAGTGAGTCATAAGACTCACTCAAGGAATAACAGCTCTTCCAGATCCTCATGGAGCAGAGCTGAGAGAGTTGCCAGAGAGAACTATTAGCTTGGGACTAGGATACTGGCTTCCATTCCTAGTAATAAAGTAATATGTATATAATATTCAACTATGCAGGAGAAAGCACAGTGTAAATTTATGTCTCTCTGAGCACTCACTGTTTCTGATACTGCTGACTAGGAAGTACATGCATCCCACAGAGCAACTTCTGCACTTGGTCATAGTGAACTTCATTTGCTATATTTGAGGTGAAAATAGAAAGCAGTATGAAAAGAAGCTCAGTCGCTTTATCAGTTCATCAGAGCAAGTGGAAATGTCTGTTTGCTATATAAAAGATAATGAGAGAAATTTGTTCTTAGCTCCTTTAGCTCAGTCAGCTCATGTACTCATGTGTGAAATTACCCAAGGGAAAAGACATAAGTCTGTGCCGGAACCCATATTGGCCTTAGATTTGACTGGCAGTGTAGTTTATATTATAAAATGAAATTTTCAGTTTCTTGCCTAGCAAAATTTGTCTCTTCTCAAGATTTAAAAAGGACCGTTAGGTTTCCATAGGCTAGGAGCCTTGCTTCATGTTATCTACCAACAGATTTGGTCTACTGCTTGCTCTTGTGAAATACAATTGGAATTGGAGAGCCACAGCTGAAAAATCTGCACTTTCAGACTATTTCCAGTTCAATGGACTGAGTAAAAGAGAATTTGCATTTTCATAACCATTGTAATAATGTTCGTGCTCATTATCATGATAGCTTAGCAAAAAAACAAAATTAGCAAATCATTGAGTTTCTTTGTCCGTGTGGGATTTTCTGCAGGCTCACATCTGTCTGTTTTGTCACTTTGGATATTGTTTTGCCCTAGTGCCAGTGGTTACATGGATGTGGACATCAGTGACAGTCAGAAATACTTGTCTGCAAATTCCCTATGCAGATATCAATACAGCATTCTTAACCAGGATACAGAGATTCTTTTATGTCATTTCTTCTGTATTTTCTTTATAAATTAATGATCTGTTTACTCAAGAAAGGCTTGCTCTCTCCAGGCCCAGAAAGGAATTTATTGTCTTTCTTTCATTTTCTTCTGCTTTCTTGGCCTTACGATTATTCAAGAATGATGAAATCGTATGCACTGTTTTCTCCTCAGCAAGAACCTCTTTTTACACCTAATTTTTCAGCTGAATTACTTTAATGCTCAGGAATTTCAAGTGGAGATAATAATCACATTTTAGCCATGATGGTTTAAGGATATAAGAAAGACAGGTTTTGCAGGGAGAGATAATAGGTTGTAGGGGATAAAAAATAGTAGGAAGTAAATTTTGAAAGGTTTAATGTTTCATTCTTGATAAAAAAAAAAATCTAAACTTTCAGATGTCTTTTTGGTTTTTAGAAATCTTGTGATGTTTGACTTAACTTCCAATATGTTTAATTTGTAATCATTAGGAAAAAATACTGAATATAACCTTAATTTCAAATAGGTTTTGTGAATTTCATTTGCAATCATATGTAGCACTGTTTAAGGTATTTTACTTAATCATTGCAAATATGTTTGGATTCTGTCCTTCTATAATGTAAATTAATTTATGTATTGGTAGCAGAATATAGGACTGGTTTTAACATGCATTTTCCATAACCAAATAAACCTTAACTACTGCCATGGTTTTCTGGCAGGGCTGTAGAGTGCCACACACCAAAACTAAGAGCTAGATCCCTCCTCCTGCAGTTAAGCTATCAGATGCTGTTAACTTTTCTACTAAGCCTCATCAGATGATTATATTCAGGTACTAGTTCCCTAAGGAATGTCTCTTGCATAAGCACAAGAAACATCCAGTCACCCCGCATCAATGTAGATTTTTATAGACTCATCAAATCATACTATGCATATTTTGTTACCTTTGTCTAGCTTTTGCTTTGCACATTTATCTTCAAATTGGTAGGTGCTGTATTTTTTATTCACTGCAAATTAACAGTGGTTTATTATCAGTTATTTTAAATGCAGCTACTGAAAATGACTGTTTTTGCATCTAAAAAAATGTAGATACAACATCAATACAGGAAACCATAAGTTGCATGGAGTTTGCTGACTGTAGAAAGAATGCAAGGCTCACTTCAATATTTTGCTTGATAAAGTGTCATTCTTAAATACTCCAGCTGTGATCAAAATCAAACTCTTGTAGGTATTGAATAGACACATGATGCTTGTCATGTTGGTGCATACTTTGTAGAATAATCAGACAAAGAAAGAAGTGTTGATGTCTCCATTAAATAAATAGGAAACTGAAGCACAGCTAAAATGAGCTTTGCACCCAGAAGAAATTTATCTAAAGGCAGAAAATCAGTCCTAGGATTTGTGAGTGTTAAACCCTTGATTTAATCATGTCATCTGGTATCTCTGTGAAACTACAGGATGAGCAAGTTTACATATATGTACCTATATATGTAGTTACAAAATCTATAGTTAAATTGTTTGATGATATGTAACAGTAATTGATCGTTGAATTGATTTCCATAAGGCATGACCATTTACTGACACACAATTTTTTATCAAATTCCTGATAAAAAAATCCTGATCATGCTACTTTTTGAACAGCTGTTCACATGGAGGGAAGAAGGACTGGAAAGATCTACAAGTCTGAATTTTTTAATGTTTTTCTTAGAAGAAATATGTTTCTGTAGAAAGTGAAAGATAAGTTTGAAAAATGAAGCTCAATATAATTCTGTAGCAGCATTTTAGCCAAAGATGGGAATTACAGGCTTCCCAAGAGCTTACAGTTTTTTAGTGTCTACAGAGTAGCAACAGAAAATGATCTTCTCGTGCTTCATTTCTTGTGAATGGCTCTTTCTGCTGTTTTTGAAGTTCTTTTGCTGTCTATTATTAGTGACTTCAAAGAAAAAAAGAGGTTTTCAGGTCAAGATATAACAAAAATCCCTTCTTATATATATAGCACTAGAGTATGCCTGGAAATAGTAGATTCAATAAAATACAAAGATTTCATTTAGATAGTCTGAAGATCACACTATAGAGAATAGCAAATTTTGTATTTCATAAGTAAGTCAGCATCTGCCCATCACACTGCTGGACTCACGCTCACTTTAACAGCAGGAAAATTTTCATTGATTTCAGTGAACTTTGTGTCTCTCTGATGAAATATTGAATGAAAAATAAAACAATGGATTCTCATATATCTACAATATTTGTTACTGTATGTACTTGTTTTGTCTCCATTAAGTGAAGTAGGCTGCAACCTTATTAACTGCCATTCTACTTTAGGGCTGCAGTGCAGAGAGCTAATGACTGCATTTCTAAGAAGTGCAGGAAACTTCTCCAACTTGTTCCTCCAGGGAACAATCCAGCTTATGCCTCTAATCAAGAAAGGAGAATGTGAAGAGTGGTATTGTTAAAAGGGTATTGTCAGGGTATTCTTTATAGTGGTTGTGCATAGTTGCTAAAGGCTAGTGATTCATGTACCTTATCTTTAGTTTTCCACCAACTGTCTTCAAATCTTTCTCCCAAGTTGGAGAAATGCCATGGTAAGACAGGGGACGCACTGCCATGGTAAGAGTGTTAGGGGTCGTAAGAGCCCATTGACAGGAATCCCCTAAGAAAAGACTGAGAGATACAGCTAAGCAGAGGGAATATGGAAGAGCTGTAGTCATAGAGTAGAGTGAAAGTGAATGTGTTTTGGCTGGACAGCTCCTAGACAAAGAATAAGGGCATATTTAGCTGCTGGAAGCCCCACAGATTACTCACAGCAGGATGCAAGGCAGTCACAATCTGCCTGGCACTCTGGTTATACAGTCGAGCAAGCCAGCTGGCTGTGCTGGGTGAGAAATTCAGGAATGAAGTGGGAAGGAGGGACAACAGGAAGCTCAGGAAATAGTTCCCAGTTTGGGAAACTAGGTGCATTTGGCACTTGAATTCTGCTTCAGCCTAATTTAAACCCACTGCTGGCAAGCGGTACCCAAGTTCATATGCAAAGAGGATATGGAAGGCAAAAATACCAAGAGCAGAAATAAACTGACAAAAAATAATAATAATAAAAAAACATTGAACAAAGCTTTGAAATGTTTGACTTGGATTTGATTGCCACAGGGGGGAGATCTAAGCCTAAAAGAGTCCTTCCTGACCTGTGACACATGGGAGGAATCCTTCAGCAGACTCCTTGTTGCAGCATTCAGCACTGAGCTTGTGGCTGGTGGGACAGCTGCATGGTTACATCAAATTGTACTGCCAGATGACGCAAGAAGACCTAGTGACATTCTTGGAAAAAAGCAAATAATGCTTGATGAAAAGCTCTTCCAGCTGTGTAATCCTTTTGACACACTAAACTTTCTCCATTATGGTTCTTTTCCTCTAAAACACACACACTAGCTGTGGGAAACAGTAACAAATACAGCTATTTCCTTCACAGTTATGCATGCAAAACTTCCACAGATCCTGTGGAAGAGCTAATTCTGTAAAAAAGGCAAATGCTTCTCTGAGTGGGAAGTTGGACACGGGTTGTGTGGGTCTGTTAGCAGCAATTTAACATCACTACGAAGATAGCTTTAATGAAATTCATCACAAGGATTATTTCTTTAAATACAAAAAGCAGAATTCATAGAAAAGCTTTTGCCAAAATAATATAATCAGGCATATCCATTTTGTTCCATGCTGAAATGATCCAAAGGTAATGAATTTGGCATCCATCAAAGCACCATCATCAATAGAATTTAAAAACATTTTTGTAGACACCTTTATGTAGAATAATAAAGTACGTCATGAGGCAGCCCATAGCAGGTTGCAGCTAATTGTTATTGTTTAAGTACAGATTCCTGACAACCACAGGGCACAGGCACTTTCTAATACTGAAGTGTTCTCACTGAATACTAATCAGTTCTACATGCCCATCACAACAAATTTACTCTACAGTTTGTCCTCCATGGCTTCTCAAGCACAACACACCACAAAAGATAACTTGTAGCCTGGGATTAAGAGACAAGCCATCAAGTTTTAGAGATGTTCTTGTACTCTCCATAGGAGGACCGCATAGCTAATGCTAATATCTAATCTTACTTTTAACTCCTTGGCCTTACCTTTACCTGCAAGGACCAACTTACTGCCCCAGGATTGTGTTTTATTTTTAGTCCAGGATCGCTGAGTCTGGATATATCAGAAAATTCAAGTTGACCTCTGATCTAATGGTGTTATCTCCAAAAATGTACATGTTTGAGCTTTCAGTGAACTACCTGCTGTGTGTGCATTCAAACCTCTTGAGGTCAACCTAGAGCTTGTTTCACTGCTGAAGTTCTTGTTCTGGCCAAGCCCACATTAAACTTTCAAAGAGAGAACCCCATAAAAAATTGACATCCCAGGAGGCTTGTTTTGTGCTGTGTGTGCAAAAATAAGGGCCTGGGCCTACCTCTGTCTGCAGGTCTTCACGAGTTCAGAATAAGCATTGCTGTTTTTAATGACTCTACTCTTATTTCTGTTTAGTTTTCAGGACTTTACTTGTTGTCATTCTTCACTATCCTTGTTGGGCTGGTGCTCTACTCCTCCACATCCACCTACGTAGCCCAGGATCCTCGGGTGTACAAGCAGTTTCGAAATCCTTCAGGACCTGTTGTTGACCTGCCAGCCACGGGCCAGCTGGAGCCTTCAGTGACATACACCAGCCTAGGGCAGGAGACAGAAGAGGAGCCTCACGTTAGAGTTGCTTAAACCCCAGGCTGTTGGTCACCTACTGATGATTCGGTGGAGCTCGTATACCCATTATCTCTGTATTGTACATAGAGAAAGGTATTTACCAGGTGCAGTTACACTGGTGAGCTGCAAGGTAGCAAATAAGGAAAGTTCATAATTGATTGTTCCAGGGTGTTCATCACAAGGAGATGCCAGTCCCTCAATTATGGTATTAGCAGCATGTTTACAGCACAAACTGCTGTACACAAATCACTAAATACCAAACTACCTGCAAAAGATATTCAAAATAAAAGCTGAATTCGCAAGAAAAAAAATAGTCATAAAAGGGTGTTTTTTCACCTACTGAGTGATATTATGCGTAAACCGCACAATTTGTGGAAAAGCAACCTGTTTAGTGTAAATATAATTGTGCAGTCACTGTTGATTTCTCTGTAAGATTTGTTTGGTTTGCACAAAATAGATGGGTTACTCATGGTAAAAACACCCTGACACATTTTTGCTAGCACCTTGAATTTGATGAGGAAAAGATAATTAGTTCATCTGTGCTATCTCGCTAGTTGCCCCTTCTAGGTAATCTGTTCCATGAATCCAGAGGAGGGACAACTTAAAATATCCGTCTCTATTCTAGGAATAGGTATAAGGCGAGCATTTTAGTCTTTCTATATTTGCAGAAGTGAAGTACTCCAGCATTGACCTTTCTATGTTCTATGACAGATTTCCTAGAGGCTGAGGTTCTGCATCAGGTGACAGGGAGCTAATTTCTCTGTAGTCATGACTAATACAGATTTCTTACTTTTAAAATTTTAATCTTTAAAAAGAAAAAATGCATTTTCTAATTTCCTATAAATTGTACCTCTCCTTGTTAAGATGACATAGCATGTGGATCTTGGCACAGATACTCGGTGAACCAAGGGCGCCTTCTGCTGTTCCAGTTTGCTTATTCTCATGTGGTTCAATCCTTTAACAATAGCCATTTAGAAACATGCTTGTTTTTCTCCAAAACCCCAAAACTGTAAAAACCAGGAAGATTATGTGAGTAATTCATGACCGGACCCTCTGCTATTATTGCTGCAGTAGCACGAAGACATTCATGCCAATGGTGTAACCAATTAATTTTCCTTAACTACAAAATTATCAGGGAAATTCAGCAGTTTACTTGTTTTCGTGGGGAAATGTGAAAATAGTAAGGATGTGCTCTACAACTGTACTTCTGCTCCAGGCGCCTTATCAGAAATGGAAGAAATCTTAATAATGACCATGAAAATCCGTACCTGCCCGAATGTTGTGCTTTGGCAAGAGCACTATAAAAGGAAAAGAAATCATTATTTCAACAGCCATCATCTATTTTTGACCTAAAGTTGTGGAAAGAGAGTATGTCTAACAGATAAGACAGGAATTCAGGAGATCTTGTCACATCTCTGTGGGATTTTGGGCACACCTTCTGTGTGGCTTAGTTTCCCAACTTGCATATAAGGGGATAGTGTTATTTTACCTACCTCACAGAGGTGCCAAGGGACCAAGGTCTGTTAGAACACTTCAAGATCTTCAGAGAAAGGGAGTTTAAGTACAAAATAGTGCTATAAAAGTGTATATACATTCATTGTGTTTCAAAATGGAGTTTACAACAAGGCTGATGAATTTTTTGCTTGTGGGCATATGAGATGAATTTGATTTAAAAGACATTCTACAAAAAAGTCTGACTCAAGTGAAAATATAGGGCTTTGTGTTTGAAAAATGCAACTTACCTATTTCTATTTTAAAAAGAAAAAAAATGTATACTCTGGAGATTAGAAAGGCCACACAGTTCAACCAAGCAGGAAGAGTTTCTGCTGAGGTAATACTCATCTTTTACAGTCCTTTCTACGTTATCATGAAAAGGAGAAAAAGCATATTGGAAGATGTTTTTATACCAGTGTAAATGAGGGGGTGAATGCCGTAATTCAATTGAACAGCACTATCTTATTCTTGCTGTGGATGAGAGAAAGAGGCAATTTCTGTCCCATCGTGTCTGCCATGATCCTGCAGCAGCTTAGGGAAAGGTCTGCAGTGTTGTCAAACCATGCTCAAAACTTCTGCAGAATCTTTAGTTAAAACTGTGTGCTTTGAAAAATAACAATTTTAGGGTTTTTTTTTCTGCCTTCTGATTTTTTAATGTTATTTAGTATTCATGTTTACAAGCTTTTTCACTACACCCATTGAGGGTTAAAAAATGATTCCCAGCAGAGAATCAGATTCCATATTCTCCAAAATATGGACCTTCCAAGATCTAAGCATGAAGGGAGTCACAGTTAAAAAAAAAAAAAAAGAAAAGAAAAGACAACAAAGAGAACACAAAAAAGAGCCACCCTGGGATTACTGAGTCTCCCAATCTGAATGGAGAATTGCTTGACTCCCATCTGACACATCAGGGTAAGGCTTGAGGAGTGGGAGTCCAGATGGGAGGTGTGTGGTTGGCTGAAGCCCTCATGCATTAAGGGCCAGCAAGCAAACATCCTCAGGTCAAGCCCTGTGATGACTTCAAGTTGAAACTGGTTTTGGTCTTGGTGCCCAAGAGGCACAGGCTTTGACCATACATATCCTGGTCTCTCCAGGATATCCAGAAACCTGGTCTCTCAGGTTTCTGGAGGCACCATGGGCACCTGTCATCACTGTCTCTTTGCTACCTTTTATACCAATTAAATACCTTTCTCTGAACATTAGTCCCCATGTTGGTCTTGAGAGCTTTGAGGACTGCATGTGTGTTTATTTCATGTTTACAATTCCTTCATTTTGCATAATCGTTTTGGTTTACTTCTTTATTAGTATTTATTTTTAAGCCAAATGTTTGTAGTCCTTTCCCCTCCTCCTCTTCATTTTTCTGACACTAATTTGTAGATGTTTGTTAGAGTCTTATGAGAAACAACTAGAAGAAAATATGCCCAGTTCAGTTCCCTGACCTGGGAGTTTTTGCATGCAAGGGTTTGCAACTACAGATGCCCGAGAGGCACCATCTAGAGCAAAATTTATAGGTTATTTTAAAAGGCTCTATTGTATGGAAATCAATCATGAGTGATCCAGTTTGTACTCTACACCCAGCAACTAGCCAATACATTCTTACAATGAAGACTTTCATGTCACTTGGAGATCTTTCTGTGGGGTTGCTTTACTTGTTATGTCTCTAATAAAAAAAAATAAGAAAAAAGAAAAAGAAAAGTTGATACTTCAGTTAGCCCCAGTGTGCTAGTACTGGATGGACCTCAAAGGAAAATAGTAGTATAGCTTTACAAGTAACTGTTGATTGAAAAAGTGAGGTCTACCTGTTGGGGTTTTTCTTCTGCAATTTGAGACCTCAGTACACACCAGCTATCTAACTGGCAGCTACTCGTTGTGATAGGACGTCACTAGTTCCACCTAGATCTTTGACTGAACAAACTGAAACTCTGCTATATTGCTGGCACTGAGCGGCGTTTAGCAAGACTGATGTAACTTTCTGCAACGAAATGAAAACCTTCACTGGGAGACAGACTTTGTCTTTGTTCCAACTACAAACGTTCAAAACACACAACAACAGACCAAGCAATTGAAAATTTTGCACCACTGTGTCATATAAAATTGTTTCAATGTATAGTTTAGAGATTGCTAACTTGTGCTATTAACATTTTGACAAGCGTGTAGTATTGTTTTCTTTCCTTTTTTAAAACCATTTAGTATTCCTGAGCTAGCTACAAATATGAATTTTACCCCATGGGTAGGATTTTATTGTTAAATGCCATAATAAAGCACACTAATCTTGACACTGCAAAAGGGAAATATGAACCAAAACCAAAACCAACCAAACAGAAATCCCAACCCTAAATCCCTAATCCCGCATCAAAAAGCTGAACAAACCTTTCTCCATTTTGATATTTGCATGCTCCTATATGGACTGGCTGTGGCAATGTAATGCCTGTATAATGTTTTCAAATAAAAAGAAATAAATGCTTTATGAAAGCAGGAATGTTGGACTCCTTGTCTGTTTCTGTACTGCTATATTAGTCTAAAGTGATCTTTTCTGAAGTGTATATCTTGAAGAATCATAGAGCATGGTTCTTCATCATGCTGAGGATTTCTTTCCTTCACTAGGTTGCTTAACCACGATTAGGTCTAAGGGTGCAATTCAGCTGTCTAAACAAAGGTGCCAGGACACCCCTCAGGTACACCTGACAGCCTGCTGCTACTCCAGCAGCATGGGCTGTCCTGTGCATCCTCATACCTTATCTGCCATTCCCAGGTGATCATCTTTGGATATCCTGCAGTAGCTAAAATGGTATTTTCTGCCCTCATTTAGATGCAACAAGCACTCCTTCGTCTCCTTGAAGTGGTTATTTAATACAGAATTAAGCCAGGAAATGTGCGTGTACATATATGTTTATTGAAGGCCTTACGTGGCAGTAATTGTTCCATATGATTGTTGTGGTTATCATGCCAACCTGCCTTTCCCAGCTACGGGGTCTTGTACAACCAGTCATTGTGGCCCCCACTGCTGCATGACTCCCAGAAGAGTTCCAGAACAGGAAAAAAAAAAAAAAAAAAATGGAGGGAAAAGGTGCAGCAGGAGAAGCAGAGCTGGGCAAAGAAAGAGAGACATGAATTATGCAAAGTCTACATAGAGGAAAGGAAAGGAAAATCCTGAGTGCACGAGAGCAAAGAGTTTTGTGAACGCGTGATGACCTCCAAGCATATTTTTCAACATATGCATCTGCCTGTCTCTGTTTGGCTGATGTCTCTGGCGGAAAATTCACATCAGTATCTCTCACACACTTCAGTGATGGGAGTTAAGAAAGAATGGAGCTTGGTGAGCTCATTTCCAACCTCCCACTGCACCAAGATAGTTATAACTGCATAGGCTGCCATATGTTATAAAGCCAGCACCAATGTCTGATTTTTCCAGGGTGACTATTTCCTATATTATCAAGGCTTCAAGCAACTCTGTTACTGTGTGTGGCTTTATCATGTTAGCAGTTGGTTTGCATTTTCCTCAGCACTAGAAAAATCTCCTTTTACTGCCCATCTAAAACCCAGCCTGGATGCTGGAGTCATATAAATAGTGACTGCTTGGAATTGCTCTAAAAATGGATTATAGATAGGTAAAAATGGTTTTTCCTTTCTGTAAAATCACACATGCTTCAGGATTCTCAATCAGCTTAAACCTACCATTCCCCTTTGTTTTTATCTATTTAGAAGATTTAGAAGATTTTTTTATTTTATTTAGAATATCAGAAATCCAGAGCTGAATACTCAACAGCAGTAAGCTATTGCATATGATTTATGAAGTAGATAAAATAACGAAATTTTATTGTTGTCTGCTGCATGATTTAGGAGAAAAGACATGCAAAAGCAAAAAGAAGGGGACCACTTGTGCCTGTGCAGTTGCATACAGCTGTCCCCATAGTGAATGAAAGGGCACAGTAAGTGCTAATGGTACAGTAGTCATGGTGACATTGGAGTAGCAGCATTAGATAGGTCTACTTGAAGGTCATGCACTGAGGTGATAAACAATTCTGTTGTAAGCGGGAAGCTCATTCAAATAAGGAGGAAGACCTTGAGAGTCATAGACGGGTTGTGAGCCGTCAACGTGAGACAGCCATGAAATGGCAGGTGCAACTCTTAGATACATCTTCTTTTTTTTTTTTTTTTTTTTTTTTTCCTTGCCCTTAAAGTTCAATCTTTAATTGAAAACAATGTACTGAGTTTCTCTAGTCTTCATAGGATCAGAATTGACTCTTCTATGGATAGCCTAACATTGAAAAATCTCTTTAACAAATATAGGGTTACTATTTTCAATCTTACTGTTATCTTGAGACTAGGCAAAACTGGGTTTTTGGACTTAAAAATTTTATTCTACTTTAGATTGCGGTTTATAACCTTCAGCTACAGCTGACTTTTCTGTGACTCCTGATTATGTGCAATGCCCCCAGGCAGCTGTCGAGTGCTACCCTGATCTTAATAATGCATCATTAATTCTTTACTGTCAAATACATTATTTATACTAAATACTTATTTATACTCTTGATAAGAGTAGGCTCCTCCAGTTTTAATATAACTGCAAAGTTGCTGTCAATACAGGGTCTTTTCACCCCTTTCACATGAGATACCTACATATCGGTGAGGAATAAAGCATTGCATTTAATATGGATAACACGCCGACCTTTTTCTTCAAGACCTTACCAGAGCAGCAAGAGCTAACAAACATGTGCAGAGGTTACACGATCACTGAGCATCTGAGTATTATGCTGGAATCACTTTTCATATAGAAGAGTTTGGGAGTGGGTTGGGTTTTCACAGGTGCACAGTGCCTGGAGGTCCATGAAGCAGAATTATGCAAGGTTATGCATATTTAGCTTAGCTTCTCCTACACTAGCCAGCTTCACAGAAACCTGGCTTTTTGCCAAGATTCACAGCAAAGTAGCTGTCAATATTTGCATATTCTTAAAATGATGGCTTGCTGAAATGAAATTCCTAAGTGAGAAGGGGAAGAGGACTGGACTAATCACAACAATAATCTGAATGGTCTCATTATGCAGCTCCCCGTGAGCTTTTGCTTGAATTATCTAATGAAGTTCTGGGCATTAAACAGATTTGCAGATGCTAAATAGGTCACATAGGTATGTAACCATTGCAGTGGGTTTCACAAGTTTTTATGCCCCCAATCTACTTCTGTGACCCTACATTTTAATTAAAAGGAGGGTACCCACAAACAGGACAAGTTCATTTAAAACTGGTACAGTTCAGCTTTGCCGCACACAAATCTGGATTCAAACAAAAAGCAAAATTGGTACTTGCAGTGCAGCTTGATGAGGTACTGAGCAATGAAACCCTGCTCTTAGTGAACTTGCTAATGGCTTCAAGACCCTTAACTATCCTGACAGTGTCTCTGTCCACTTTCAACCTTCTGCCTGCTTGCGAATTTCTCACCTAAAAATCTTACTTTATAAAGTCCAGCAAAATGAGCTGCAAGCTACAACCAGGGGCAACGAGTCCTAGCATATTTAAACAGGAGCTTCTCTGAGTATCTGTATGAACATCAGACTCCAGCCCTGCTCCATTGCAATAGGAGACATTAAAAAATATATATATTTTTTTATTTTATTTTATTTTATTTTATTTTATTTTATTTTATTTTATTTTATTTTATTTTATTTTATTTTATTTTATTTTATTTTATTTTATTTTATTATTACTTTTATTAATTTTATTATTAATAAAATAAAATAGCCTTACATCATAATTCTACTGTTCACCACTACCTGCAATAAGCCAGTGAAATAACCTGAAAAATGAGTGTGAGAATATGAGGTATTACCAGCTATTTGACTCACAGAGAAGATGAAAATTCTCACTTAATAACACTATCTCTGACTTTAAGAGTGGTAGCTGGTGAAGGATGAGCCACTAGCATCTCTGAGATCCTTGGCTCCAGCAGGGCACTAACTAAAAAAAGCTTTATTATTTCAGGCTGGGAAGTGGCAGAGCTGGTAACCCACATCATCCTTTCCTGAAAGAAAAGGCAAAGAAATGGAGCAAGCCAAATGCCTCTCCAACTCATGAAGACCTGAACTGTTTCCTCAGACGACATCCACAACCCACTCATGTACACAGAAACCAATGTCTTCCCAAGTCTTCCTCCCTGCAGCTTGTGTTTTCCTCTCCAGCTTCTGTGCAGCAGGTCAGACCAAGGGTAGGATTCCTTGCCGTAAAATAGCAGTTTTCCCAAGGTGTAACTGTGTTAACCTACAGCTCTTCTTGCTCCTTGTGGAAATGACTCCTTTGAGTAATTAGGAGCTATGTTTAGTGCCAACGTGGGCTGTGGCTGAGCTGCCACGTGTGATCACAGGCTAGAAGGCAGATGGGGCCTTCTTGGCCCCTAAATCTGCATCTTTGCTTCCACTGCAGACTTCAATTCTGAGTGAGAATAGAGTTGAACTCTTGATAGAGGGAGCCCTTTCTCTTTATCCTTTCAGGTGCTCGGGCCTGAGGGCAGGATGCATGCACATGACAGCTTGTGAAAGAAAGAGCTCTGTCGTGAGGTGTTTGTGTTGAATGTGCGCGTACTTAAACAACACAAATATACAGTCTCTTCTTGGCTGTTCAAGACAGAAATAAAACTCCTCAGTAAGCGAGTCTGTACAGAAAGGGACTTTATTCTTGTTACCAGACAAGATATTTTTGTTACTTTCTTCCTTTTTTTTTTTTTCCTAATAATGCCCCCATAACTTTTTTTGTTTGAGACTTTTTTAAATGTTCATGTATGAGGAGAAATTGTTGCACCAAATATTGATATTCTGGAGAGATAACGTCTTTGTAAATGAAAGAGACGGTTGGTAAGCCTGAGTAATGGGAAAATAACCCCCCTGGTTTGTTTTTCTTTATTTTGCAATGTTGATACTGGCTGTCCTCTGACCTACCTTTGCAAAGTCTGAATGGGAATTGGTCGGTGTATCTGAGACTCTCTAGGAGAAGTGTTTGGTGTTTGCCACTGCCTGCTTAACCTAACATGCAGTGATAGGCATTTTTTGTTTATTTTTTCAAATTTTTTTGTTTGGAAGAGTTTCATGACTTTTTCAGTGCCTTAGTCTGGTTATACCAACATTTCTGGACAAAAGCAGCTCCTGGGTCTTATGTTCAGTGCTTCTTCTCCTGCTTGCTTCATACCTGCCTTACAAGAAATCTACAAAACTGCCCTTGTTTCACTGATCAATCTGCAGAAAGAGAAAATGGGGGAAGAGAAATAAATGAAAAAACCTTGATGGGGCTCTGTGGAGCTCTGCAGTAACAATTCCTCTTCTGTAACAGCAAGTCTGTAATAGCCATGAGCTCTTCCTCTCCCTAGGTCTGGAAATGTGCCCATGCCATTAGCAGCAGAGCCTAAGGGATCCATTTTGAAATATGGATTTGATATAGAGAATAAAGTAACAGGGAGTGAAGCAGCACATACACGAGCACACTAAATGGAGGCTTATAACCATTAACAAAGAATTGGCCCATCAGTAATAATACCTTGTGAGGATACGTTGCAAAAAATAATACAGTTGAAATATCTGAGCATTCTAATATCTGTGAAATTAAAAGTGTGGTACCTGGTGCTGTGGAATGAACATTCACCAAGTGGAAGGAGATGTTTATGTTGGTAGCACTTCCACCTTGTATGGACAATAACATGTGTCTCATGGGAGATGCTTTACTTCCAAGGGCATGGTTTCCATCACAAAGCCCCACCAAATACATCTTTTCCTAGGTTCCTCTCAGTTAGAGTTCATGGCCTGAATGCAGTTAGTCATTTGAGCTTTGTATACAGAAAGATGATTTTTTCATTGCATCAATTTAATGTGCAGTTATTTGTATTTCTATTCTTTAGATATGAATAAAAATAATTTTTAGCCCACTGAAGATACGGCCGGCTCACTGAGATTTAGCTGCTCTGTGTCTGTCATTTTTAGTAGACCTGAGGTCCCTACATCCCTTGCATGCTTTGTGCTGCTCAACACAATTTGTCTCAAAAGGGACAATTCCTTCTTTACTTCTTCTAGCATATGTGAGCTCTAAAACTTTGACTTAGCCACATAGAAAAACTTGGTTTGTATAGACCTGAATGTTTCTATTATATCGTTATATATAAGTGTGTATGTGTATGTTTTTTATATATATATATTTATTTATATATATACACTGTAGCTCCATGCATCTTTAGGGTGACATCTGTACCATGTCCATTGGACTTCATATTGTCTTTCCGATGAGACAAATTATCTGATTGATGACAGGGCCGAGACTTGTCCTTTGTCTTGCCAGGGTGATGAATTTCAGACACTGTCATGATGATTTAATATTCCAAACAAACATTTAATTCTCTGTCTACTTGACAGTCCTGCACCTTTTAAAAACCTTTAAAGGATACAATTTAAAATGGTAGAGGGAATAAATATTTGAAAAACGTTTTTTCCTATTCACATTTTATAATGCATAGCTCTTAAAAATTCAAAGATGCTGTTGTGTTTAAAACAAATGCCATACATGCTGAATTTGTCTTCCTGAGGTTTCTTAAAGTTGCTTCACATTTGTACCTGGTTCTCCAATGTATGTGTGTGTTGCTCTATGCGTTCTATTAAAAATAGAGGCAGCCTAATAGCTTTTGCATTTATGTTGAAAGGAGAACTGCTGTTAAAGTGTACACACAGATTGCTTTGAAATGGATTGCTCTCTTGAGCTGTCAACTGATGTTTCTGTTTAAATGGGCTTTTTCATTTTGGACATGCTGTCCCCACTCTCCAAGGATGCCCTCAGGCATCAAAACACATGGAACTATTTCAATACAAGGCTATTTAATAACAGACAGCTGCAAATTCTGACCTTTTCTGAAGGAGCATTTGAAAACCTTGCCTGGGCAGTAGCCAATCCCATTGCCTTCTGCCCAGACATGGGATGCTGTTGAAGCTTCAGGATAACTCCTGCCCCACTCTGGGATGGTCTCAGAACAAACAAACCCTGCCCTTTCTCTACTAGCTTGACCTGTGGTCACCTTGACATGATCCAGTAAGACTTCTTGGCAGTTGCTTGCTCTCCCGAGATCTAGAGAAGTGTCTTACTCTTAGCCTGTCTCTCTGTCTCTTTACTCCTCAGTTCTTTTTTTGACTTGTCCCTGGCTGCCTCCTGGCCATGCCCCCTCCAGCTTTCCTTTGTGAGTCGTGGCTCACAAATCCCTTGCCTGCTGTCTCTCTTCCATCTGTATTTTACCAAGGGTAATCTTGTACTTAAGTCTTCTGACTGCAAGAGACTCCCAAAATGCTAGTTACTCCCCAAAATGCTAGTGACTCCCAAATACGCCTTTCAGATTGAGGACAGTCTTCTTTGTCCATAAGCTCTCTACTTATCTCTCTTCCCTCTTTATGTGGGTGAGAGCGCAGCTAAGACTTGCTCAGTCTCTTCCTACCAGATCTTCTCTCATCTTCTGTTCTTAATTACTGTGAACTCAGTAATTGAGGAACAGATATTCCTTGCAGTGAGGGCGCAGTTTTGTCCTGAAGAAATGCTCCTGCTTATCCTGGTTTCCTGGTTTAATTAATTTCTCCTTAAAGACTGTTTTCTGGGCAAGACACTTAAGAGCTCGATTCCACTTGTGGGTTTTTTTTTTTTTTTTTTTTTTTTTGGCTGTAGTTAAGTTCTTCTTCTGTAGTTAAGAGGGGAAGTTGGGAAGTTGGGGGCAATAATTAGCACAAGTGCCTTCAGCAGCCGAGGTTCCTCACTGTTTAGCACTAATGCATTATGTATTCAGCTGGCATCAGGCAAATATGTGTTATTTTGTGGTTCTTTTAAAAAGTGTCCTTAGTATGAGGAGGCTGTCACTTCTTCAATTTCAAATAGAATGGATCACCTGTTAACATAAATCTTGCAGAGAATTAATGTAAGAAAACCACAAGAGACGTTATGGAAAAAGGAGATAGCTACTTTAGGCAAAATGGATTTCATTCACATTTGCTTGTCTTGTGGTTTTCACTCATTCCTGCCCATGTACTCACAGTCACCCAGATATGGACGCCCAAGTGGTCAGACCAGGATCAGTAATGAGCAGTGCAGACAACTAGTACATCAGCTTCGGAGTCATCACTCCATCTCTGGGGCTATTTTTGATTGGTAATAGAAATCTGGGGTTTGGGCAGGATTTAGATGTCTGTTAGCAGTCAATGCTTACCATGGGGTGATCTTTCACTTCTGAACTATATTTATCTTGCCTTTCATTAATCTTTGTCACAGTTTCTGCCCTTCATTTTTATTTCTTTGAGGTATCTTTTTGCTATAATTTGATTGTTGGGATAACAGGAGTCCAAATAGCACGTGTGATGTAGCCTTGTTTCCATCATCTCATGCACATCTAGATGAGATCTGCCTCCTAACGACAACACATTCCCCTGTTTTTTCAGGTTTGTTTGCTGTCTATTAGGTATTTGGTTATCTGTTGCTATATGTTATTGTTTTTAAACTTTGCTATCTGTTGTTTCTTCTGGTGCTTTCACATCCAGGCATATTCCATGCAGATAAATCTTGGTATTTCCTTTGCAGATATCTACAGATCAAAAGATAAAATGGAGCTAATTTTTGCAATTATTATGGTTTATTTTGGTCATATGGGCCTTTTGCTCAGATGTGAATATTTGATACTACAGAACGTAAACCAGATGTATAGCCTTTAACTTCTATTTTGATTTTTATCTGCAAGTCTTATGCTTCCCAAGTTGTGAAGGACTATAAAAGTATTTAATGATGGCAACATGGACATGAAACAAGTCACTGGTGCCAAGAAACTCTAAAAGCCCTTTCTTGAGTATAAATTATTCTAGCATCTGCTTCATAATTTTCCAGTGAAACTACTTTTCCCACAAGTATAAAAGCAGTTACATTTTTTTTGCAGATTGCTTATTTTGAGAATGAACTGATTAGTATCTCTCTGCATCAGTTCGCCTGTGATTTGTGTGCAATATAGTTTCAAATAGGTAAAGTAATTGCCTTCAGAAAGAGGAATGTGGAGCATAGGTATTCATGTGTGGAGGGAGATATTCATTATTTAGTATCCTGTGTAGCATTACTTCTCCATATCCTCCAAAGAAGTAACTCTGGTTCTGACCTGATTTTCTACAATAATCAAGTAATTAGAGTACTGTTCTTAATAGAAAACCTTTATCCTGGGTCTCTTTCCAGAGAGAGCTGTCCTTGGGCAAGTTTGCTGTAGTCTTTTCCTCATCCAAAACTCTTTTAATATTGCTTTGAAGATATGAATATCAGGGGGTTGAAAGACTGTTTAAGGCCCTCTTTGCCTCATGTCTTAGTTTTAAATGATTCTAAATCTATAGGATTTTCACTGGTACCAAATTAAGACCTATGTATTTTTTTTTCCTCAAGATTATCTTGTCCCAAAATTCAAAACCAAAGTCTAGCCCAAAAGAACAAGCCCATATTTCAGGAAAAAAACATTAAAAAATTGAGCAGCTAGAGTCCCTTTCATCACAAATATTTTCCATCTTTTACTCACGCCACCAATTTACAGGTTTCATTACTCCCCATCTACTAGAGTGATTTGACTCACAAACGAAAATGTCATCCAATGATTATTGCTGCTCTTGGACTCCTAGCATGTAAAGATCCCAACATTAATAAAATATCTTTATTCTAGACTCCCCTGCTTTAAAATGACCATCACTAAAACCAGACTATCTCCCCATGTTCATATCTCATCCAAGAAGTCACTATTTCTGCTTGATCTATGTGCTTGTAGGGGAAGAAAAAGAGAGAGAGAGAGAAATTGTCATGATTTTTTGCTTCTATAGTTAATTTATTGCATTATATGCCTATTTTCTACAATATTTATAATATAAAGTTCTTTCAATTACTTCAAAACACAGTTCCTGCTCTTCATTACAAAAAAAAAAAAAAAAAAAGCATTGTGCTCTAGTTTCCTTTCTTTGACATTTATTGATTTTCTTACCCCATATAGCGAGTGCATATAGGTTAAAGACACTGCTATAGTTAATGAAAGCATTCTGTAACCACTGAATATTAGATATTCGATTTGAAATGTTGTCAAATTATCCATGGATTATAGGCTGGCAATTGAGGTTGAGACATGACATAGTGATTGTGTTGGCACCTGCCTTTATTATAGGATCAAATGGTCCTATATTATCCTTTATTATAGGATCAAATCTTTCTGTTGCTGTTGTAATTTTTTGTTTGTTTGCTTTGTTTTGATTTCAAGACTATGTGTTTTGAAAAGACTATTCATTCTGCGAGAATAGTTAACATACTATTACAATGGGGTAACTACAAATTCCACTAAGATGGGTTTACATGTCAGAGAGAAGCACCTGTGCTGAATCTTAAGCTTCCTTTCTCCATGAAGATTGCTTTGTTAGGCAAGTTTTTGAGTGTTTTCTAATGTTCAGGCTATTGTGGCCTGCAGTGAAAACTTGGATTGCAGTTGAATTTCCAAATTTAACTTTTCATTTGCAATTATTCAAATAGAGGATTTGTACCTTAAAAAGTTTGTGAAAGAGTGCCTTAGTGCCCCATACACAGGACTGTTTTTAATAAGAAAATGCCATTGAAGTCTTAAATATTTACATGCAGACATCTTAGTAAAATGAGTAGCTAGATCTGTTCTTACTGTTGACATTAAAATGAAACAGTGAGTCAATAAAGAAGATTGTTCTAAATGGATTTTAAAAGTTAACTCAAACATGCAAGAACACCTCAGACACATGCATTGGTTTTTGACCGTATGGCCTTGGCATTTATATGTAACGGAATTATATAGCATCAATTTTCATCTTGGTTCCCATGGAGTAAGGCAAGGGGTATATTTCTTACCCAAAAGGGTGTATTTATTCCTTCTTTCTCTTCAGTCAGAGAACATATTGTAGCCCTCTATGTGGAGGCTTCCTCCATATGTGTACACCAAAACATCTATGGAGACAGAGAGAACAGCAGGTGAGAAGAGAGACTAAGAATGTATGCTATAGAAGGAAGACTCAAGATTGTTTGGAAGATGGAAAGAGGCGTTGAAGGTGATGAAGACCTGAGAGTCAGGAGTGCTTTTAATGCAGAGACAGGGAGCTTTCCCATGCTGTAGAACCTGGGATGCATCCATGCTATTATCCCACTAAGGAGCACGCGTGTAACATCCAACATCAGGTCCCTGATGAGGAGCGCAGTGACCAGGCTCGCCAGTGCACGGCACAATGTGCACCTTCAGTCAGTGAATGTCAGAGGTGCAGTATAAGGCAGAAGCACAAAGCAGTGGGTTCTCACAAGCTCTTGTTGGAAAGAGGGCTCTAATGGGTGCCCTGATATCTGGAGCAGTAGTGAGGGCATCATAGCTCTTACCTGAACCATCCAAAGTAATTCCTGCAAAATGGTTGTGTGTGTGTTTTTTTGGTGTGTGCGTGTTGTGTGTGTTTTAGTTATGAAAGCTTGTGGTGTGCTAAAGAGCTCATTAATTGATGCACAGCAATGAAGGTTCATTAAGCAATCTGCTGTTAAAGAAAATCTTTGATTGTGCATAACAAAGCATACAAAACCACTGGCAACTTTCTATGCAGTCTTCATATCTGCCTTGAATCTGCTTCTCCCACAGACCCCTCCAGTGTTGAGGCCCTCACTCTGTAAGAGCAAACTGGAAGAACCACAGCAAGAGCAAGAAGTCTTGAGGGGCTGCCCAAGTCTGAAACACGGAAAGATTGTTTGGGGAGGGGAAAAAAATTATATAAATAGGCAAAATCACACTATCTGTCCATAGCTATGAGCTTCCCTGAGTATCTGAAAGGCTTCCGTTCCAAAGGGTGTTCAAGGAATCCCAAAAGATATTCTGAAATCATTAACATTAAACTAATTATAAAAAAAAAGTCATAAGATAAATGGGGAATCATTACTTATCAAATTAGAATAGCTTCCTAAACAAGCTGAAGAAGATATTCTGAGTGTTTAAAGATGACTTGAAGGTGGATATTTAAAGATACACTAAGGAAAGCCTAGAAGAATAAAAGCTGAAAGAAAAAGATGTCATTTAAAAAGTAAAACAAAACAAAAACCCTCCTTGCCTAGACATAGTAGCAATAAATCATGAGATGCTTGTTGCCTCTGATTTCTAAGAGTGACATTTTGCAATAACTACATATTTGTTACAGTGGAATCAGTACTTCTTCCTACCTTAGCTGATGTAATGTGAAAAATCAGAGACTTTGGAAAACTTTGAATTCTTCCAGCACAACCATCATATTTAGCTTACAGTTCAACAAGGGGCATTTATATTGACTTCACTGGAAACACCTATTTCTTCGGTCCCAACTTCGTATGCCTTAAGAGGTTCAGATTTTATTTTATTCATAGTGGAGAGTGGTCCTATCTCTTTAACTTCATCTCCTGAACTGACTTGCAGAAAATTTCATAGTTGTTTTCTGGTTTAGACTTGAGTTAGGGTTACTGCATTCATGCCAAAAGCAAATTATGGCTGCTAATCATATTATGTTCAGTATTGTTTATCCCAAGATTACGGTTGTTCAAAATTCATATTACAATATTAGATTTTGAAGAAGCTGCCTCTAACAGTTGTTTTATGTATTAGTAAGTGATAAACAGCCCAGATTTGTACTCCCTTGTTGGGGAAACCTTCTGGCACAGTTGCAAAACCTCATTAAGAGTCAGCAGTGAGCTGTGAGTTTCAGATTATGTGCATGACGTACGTCATATTTCATATCCTAATGTAATGTTTGTCTTCCCGTATTATTAATGCCACATCACTCACATCACTCTTGCCCGAGTTTTACAAATTTGGAAGATTCCTGTAGTTTATTTGGGTTAATTATTGGCAAAAAAACAAGAATGGTAATCCCGCTCAGAGTTTAGCAAATGTCCTTTCAGTATAGCTGCTTGAAGCTGCAGTTCTGAGTCCCTTCCTTCTAGACTGTAAAGGTTTAAGAAAAGTTTTTTGAAACTTTCCTTTAAAAATAAGGCTTTTCAAAGGTTGCATAAGGAGTAC